>NC_086180.1:18194182-18494972 GCF_023053635.1 Elgaria multicarinata webbii | reverse complement strand
ATTATGTTAACAGAGCTTCAAATCACACACACATATATGATTTTCATAGCATCAGAATCTCTCTGGCTATTGCCCATTATTAGAAAATAAAGATTTGATGACAATGACTATTAATCACGTATTTAACCCGTCCACCTTCCAAATAGCCCAAGAAAGCATTTGTGGGTCTCCCAGCCCATTGTGTGTGTGTGTGTGTGTGTGTACACACACATTCCTTATTTTTAAATAAATAAATACCTAAGCTGTGTGGGTGTATACCACACTTACTATTGGCTGCTTTTGATGTTTATATTGAAAGAAAAGCAAGGGATAAGCACTTCCAATTTTTTTAAAGAACAACAACAACAACGGAGTGTCTGCTGTTTAGGAATGAGTAACATCTAAATAATTTTGTTAATCGCCTTTTCATATTTGGGTGTATTTGACTGTTTGGTTCTAAGAGAGAAACTTTAATGTAAGTGCACTGATCAGAGCAGCTGGGTATAGAATTCAGTTAATGAGGTTGAGCGAACAAGAATGAGCAAGGAACTCCTAAGGTTAAATAAGATGGAGAAGGGCTGCTCCCCAGGGCAGGTAGCATACGAGTTGATTCCTGGCCGGGATGGATATGTGGCTAATTTGAATCCCTTCCCTTTATCAACCTCAGAGTCACGGCTTCGCCTTCCAAGAACTGTATATGATATGTTAGGCTGAGAAAGACAAAAGGAAAGAAACAAACTGGTTCTATTGCATGTGTGTATGTATGAGAAGAGAGAGAGAAACCCTAGCATGCAGGTCATGTTAATAATCTTCTCTGCATTGTTGCTATTTCATCTTATGTAGAGCTGAAGTCAACCCAGCGATGCTTAACTGGAGGTTGAAATTCAATCCCACGAATCCAGTGTGAAGTCAACAGAACTATATTCTTAAGATTGTCAGGAATTATGAATTAATCATCAACGATGTGGAAATATGGCCTTTGCAAAATGTATGTTGATGTTGATATTTATTTATTTATTTAGCACCATCAGTGTACATGGTGCTGTACAGAGTAAAACAATAAAATAGTAAAACCCTGCCGCATAGGCTTACATTCTAATAAAATCATAATAAAACAATAAGAAGGGGAAGAGAATGCACCAAACAGTCACAGGGTAGAGTAAAGCTAATAGTATAAAAGTAAGATCAAAACCAAGTTTTAAAAGCTTTAGAAAAAAGAAAAGTTTTTAGCTGTGCTTTAAAAACTGCAATTGAACTTGTAGTTCGCAAATGTTCTGGAAGAGCGTTCCAGGCGTAAGGGGCAGTGGAAGAAAATGGACGAAGCCGAGCAAGGGAAGGAGAGACCCTTGGGAAGGTAAGAAACATGGCATCAGAGGAGCGAAGAGCACGAGCAGGGCAATAGTGTGAGATGAGAGAGGAAAGTTAGGAAGGAGCTAGACTGTGAAAAGCTTTGTAGGTCAACAGGAGTTGTTGACCTACAAATGTTGTTGTTGTTGTTGCTGGAGGATCCAAGACTGAAACTTGGACAAATTACCTGCTTCATAGTATAAACAGTAAAATTAAACAGAAGTTTGATTGTGGTGCATGATAGATGGTTGTTTTTATCTACCAGTTTATACACAAGAGCAGTTTGTGTGGACCAACTCATTCCCTTGTTATTGAGGAATATTATTGATGTGATATGAATAAAAATATTTGAAGGGTCTTTACACCAGGCTTTGAATCAAGAAAATATAACATGAACAGTAGTGTTACTAGGATCAGGGTGATTGGGATGTCTGTTTGGTTTACAAACTCACTTTTCCTCACTGTGACTTGGCCGTGTTGCACTAACAATAGAACCTACAATTTGCAAAATACCACTACGGCAAGTTCTAGACTTAACCTAGCAATCTTCTTCCTTTGTTCCCTCCCTTGCCTGCTCAGTTCCTTCATGCTAATAGTGCACAGACCCTCCCATTTAGGCTCTATGTTCTTTTTTGCCCCGATCCTACTTTCCTTCTCCCTTTCAACCCTGAAGCTCTGCACTGCCTAACATTGCAAGATAGGGCACTGCCCCAAGTCAGAGATGTCTGCTGCCTGGCATGCCTGTTACTGCAACGCTGAATTAAAAACAGGAGAAATTTGGGTGGCAGGGATGCGTGGAAAGCACCCTAAAAGAAACATTATGTTGAATTCTGCTAGAACATAGCCATGGTTTTTGCACCACTGATGTTCAAGAGGTCCCCATGCCAGGAAACTTCCCTTCAAGATGAGGTGGATGGGAAGAGGAAGAACCCAAGCAGCAGCTTCAATTCTCACCTACCAGAAGCACAAACATGGAGGCCCTGGAATCTTCTTGATGGATGAGTGTTCAGGCATGCTGTGCTCCTAAAGCACAGTACATTATTGCCACTCTATTGCTGCCATGGTAAATGTAAGACCAGTCCAATGACTTGGGCACAGCTGACTTTTATCACATGGAGGGCCCACTGGCCATACAATTCTTAAGTGGAAATACTTTGCTAATGAGCAGCGGCTACCTTGCCCCTTTCCGCCTGAGCAATTTGCTGCAATGTGAAAGCTTGCATACTCATTTTATCATCCGAGGGTTCTCTAAAGGCAAAATCACTTTGCCAATTAGTCATTCTGCTAACCTAAATATAGGCTGCCTCAACCACTCTGATCTGTTCCACTCTGATCTGCACCTCTTCTAATGGTTAAATCTTTGCTGCTAAGCTCCCGCCGCCATGTTAAAACCTGCAGAAAGGCAGTTGGTTCTTCCATTGCCTTCCCTTCCAGAAGGAAAAACTACAAGAAATAGCATTTGGAGATTGCAGTTTTAGAGTTTTATAATTTAAATCTGCTTTCAGTCTTTGATTTTATATTCCATTTTGCCTTGCTTTGAGTGCTCACTGACTGTGAGTTCAACTCGAATCTATTAAACAGCAGCAACAGGAGATGAATGTGAAATATTTATCAAAAGTCTGCCAGATATGTACAAGCCCTGGTCGTTATCAATGGGCTAAACTTGGTAACAGAATCCAGATGAAATGCAATTTTTCTGTAACAGAAACATTTCCACTAATTTTTTCCAGGGAAAACTTTGTTTCTAAATATTGCAATATTCTATAAAATGTATTGGTAACATTATGCATTGACACAAATGCCAGTCAAACCAAGCAGTTTCAATGTTGAAATTAACTTTTTGCAGGGGACTACCCACGGAAGCACAAGTATATTACACATGACATATACACAGTCTATTTATTTGAAAAATGGGAAGCATGGGGTAGAAAGTGGTAAAGAGGAAAAATCAGCCCTAAAAGCATGCAAATTAGTATTCAAAGCAGAAGAAAGAAAGAAAGAAAGAAAGAAAGAAAGAAAGAAGAAACTGGAGTGGTTTTATTTCAAATTAGACTAGACCCATTTACATCCCTTGAAAATTATTTATTTATTGTATTTTTATCCCATTTTTCAAATAATTGTTGTTTATCCCATTTTTCAAATAATTGTTGTTTGTCAAAGTGGCTCCTGTCAATCAAAAAGAGACAGGCCCTGTCATCAGTCTTGTAAACTAGAAGACAAGCCACACAAGGGAAGGAGAGTGGAATTGGAAGAGAACGGAAGAGGAGTGAGATCAAGGCCATAAGCGGGCATTTAAATGCACTTCTGTTCAGGCTGGTCTTCCCTTCCTGGTGTTCTTGCTTGACCACCAATTGGAGGCTATTAGGCCGACAGAAACGGCCAGAGTGTAATAAATAAGTGGGATGGTTTCAATTTGCCTGAAAACAAGTGGGATGGCATCCTACCTCTCCTTTAGCACTACGCATAACTTGATTTTTGTGGTTTGGTGTGCTGCTGTTTTTTTTTGTGCATTATAATTGTTTTACTCTGTATGGGCCAAAGGAGGTGACAACAGTTGAAGTTACCAGACTATTTAAAAACAAACTATATTTCATACTTAAAACTAGAATGCATTTTTGACGCTTTCAGATTTTAACAATTTATTTATTTGTTACTTTTATAACCCACCTTTTCCTCCAAAGCAGCAGACATTATCCTCCTCCTTTCTATTTTATCCTCACAAGCCCATCCGTGTGATGCACAGAGACCACGAAGAAGAGCCCCAGAACCCCCAAGTCTAACACTCTAGCCACTATACCACACTGGTGATTATTTGGGGGGAAAGGACCCACAAGTGGAATATCCACCAGTTGCAACTTCTGGTCACGTATACATGGCCCGTAGGTTTGTTTTAACACATCCAGCTAAAGTGATAGCTGCCACTTTTATGCCTGCAGCAAGGAAGGGGGTGAAGAGAAACTATAAGAAAACGTACAAATGTGAGTTATGTTTCCGTTCCAGAACACCCAGCACCTCTTCCTTCTAAAGATTAAGCAGGAACATTTCCTTTTAATACAACAGCAGGAAATCAAGCCCTATTCTCATTAAAGCTGAAACTTTCATGCTATGAGAAGCCACCGATTAAACTTTCTCAAGATGAAGGGTGGAGCTTTCCCCTACCTATTTATAAAAGGCAAGTAAAATTCCCCATTGATATTTATCATCCAAATTAGTCACAAAGAATCCAGTTCTGCTTCTCACCGAAATCTCAATGGAAAAACATCCAACAATGAGAAGCTGGTATCCAAATGATTGGCTCAGGATGCAGCTGACCCTCCCTGCCCCATAGATTTCTTGGCGGCACACCCCAAACCCTTTACACACACACACACACACACACCATATGAGTAATAGCACCCAGCTCCTTCCGCAATTCTGTTTTTATGCTTTTGATGATTTTAAAAATCATCAAAAAATTCTGTTTTTATGCTTTTGATTATTTTAAATTTCTGTATATTTGTTTTTAATGTTCACTGTTTTTAACTTTTGTAAACCGCCCAGAGAGCTTCCACTATGGGGCGGTATATAAATGTAATAAATAAAAATAAATAAATAAAATAGCATGCAGTATATGTGGACCACTGTAAATTTTGGGTAGTTTCTTTTGTGTTACAGAGTCAGCCTCTCCCTGTCATTCCCTACAAGCACTTACTCTCCCCCCCTTTGCTCTGCAGAGGAGTGAGAAGATACTGCCATTAGTGTCTTCCAGATGTTTTGGACTCCTAATATTCTTGACCACTGGCAATGCTGGCTGGCGCTGTTCAGAGTTGAAATCCAAAGTAAGTTTTGCATGTGATTATTCTTTATTAATTTTACTTGTTAGCTAGCGTAGCTCTTGCACTGAATTTTTTTGGGGGCGGGGGCAAAGTGGCTTCTAGTTGAAAAATACTGAAGATCACGGTGTACACTGTAAAAGGTTCAGGATTTCACTACCACCTGCAAACTAGGGTAGAGTAACATCTAAGAGACTGACTACAACTGCATCCTTTTCACCCTCAACTATAACAAGGAAGACAAAGCCTGAAGGAATCCAAGCATTCCCCATTTTACCACTTAGCCCTTGGCTAATAGAAAACAGCCTGGAAAAGTGTGAATGACAAGCTATGCAAGAGACAGGCAGCATTTATAAGTTCTAGCCTTAAAGGATATGCAGTCACAGCAGGCTTTGTACGGAGGAAAGGGAAACTGGCAATGTTTAACTTTCTTTTGCATGTGCAACGTGATTAAAAATTAAAAGTGTCTGCTTGATAGGGAGAGTCTGTTGAGCAGGAAGACACCTCCAGGGCACTGGTGCCTTGTTTTGTCCCGCAAATGAAAGGCTCATCATGCAGGCTTCCAACTATTATCTTTTGTTGGATCAGTTTATTGGCTAAAGAGCAGGAGCAAAATATATTATATCTCAGCAGGACTGTTCAAAAACAAAGCAAAAAGCGAGAGACAGAAAGAGCGCATGAAATACAAAGGTTGGAATGTGCTTACATGCAGCCAAATTGGGAGGGTTAATTAGCACATCAAAGGTACCAGACAACAAAGGAGAAAAATCTGCAGCAAGCAAGTCAGCTTGATAAGAATGTTGGGGAGCTCAAATATGTACAGGGCTGTCGTCCTTTTTTTACTTTTCTCATTTTAACCCTGGAAGGGTTCCTGTACCTTTACAGGACCTTTAGAGTTGACTAGCAGAAAGTTCGGGGTCGGGGGGGGGGGGCTCCCCCATCTCTGGACCTGCATGTTGTGAAAAGCTTTGCCTGCAAAGTCTCGGCTTACCTCCCAGCTGTTAAGACTTGCAGGAACTCTGGAAGGAGGGGGAAGGGGAAAGAAATAGGCCAACTATAAATATCATCTTTAACAAATCAGGGCCAAACTCCACTTGACAGGATGGGGTTCCATTCATTGAAGAAAAACACGTGAGTGAAACCCAGCAAGGGGAGGTAGGCAAGTTTGGCTCCTCTTCCCCATGTTCTGCATTTTCCCACACCTCCACTTTATAAGGACTCGCACATAAAATACACGTGGTTCACCCTATCTTGTTGAATTAAGCCCTCAATTTGGATGGGAGAACATGTCATTCCCTTGAGGAGAAGGCAAGGCAGCTCTTATCACCTAGATGTTGAACAGTAGCCTTCCCCAACCTGGTTCTCTCTCCATTTGTTTTGGCCCACAACTCCCATCATCCTTGACTACTGACCATGCTGTCTGGCACTGATGGAACTTGCAATCCAGTCTGTCAGCTTTTGAGAGAGAGAGGCAGACAGCTCGTAGGGAAGCCTATAAGACCCAATGCACCAGCCTCCTGGTTCAGCTTTGATTTAGGAGGAACTGCGCATGCTACCGGCCCGGAGAACCTGCTGTGTCTCAAAGGGACAGCTTCTGTCTATTGTCAGGGGCTGATAGACACCCACCTATGGTATCAATAAACTGTCATCAATTTGCACTAGTGGCTTGTTTCACCTTGATAACCAAAAGGACCCGATTGATGACTTGGAATTGGCCATCTTCAACACACCAGATATCAATGTAAAGGATGAGATGAAACAAACCATAATATTTATTAATGCGCTTGATTGGCTGTTGAATACAAGTGTTGGTTGCTAATCCATGTTCCCTCATTGAGGTTTGGCCTGCTCCTGATTGGTTCTGGCTCAGTTTATAAGTGCTAATGTAATGGAACATACTCTTCTTTGTAACTGAAGCTAGAGTTTTATACCAAAATGATTCACATTTCAAAATCTGTCTATATATGTATATACTTTAATATATTAAAAAAGTAAATTTTTTGTTTTACAATTTTTAAAATTTTACAAGTATAAAAATTTATATAACTGGATGATCATTTGTTTTGTTTGGAATGCTGTACCATGAACATTACATTGCCTGAATATCAGTTAAATCACAGGAGACAGCCAAACTGCTGACCCTACTGACCATATATTAATAACTAGGGTCTACCCCATTGAAAGTGAAAAGGGATACCTTTTAAACGTGGGGTTGGTGGAGAGGTGACCTGCACTCTTACAGATGTAAGAAGAGCAGTGCTGGATCAGGCTAAGCATCCATCCAGTCCAGCATTCTGTTTATTCAGTTGCCAACCAGTTGTTGAGGGAAACCCACATGAATGGAACAGCACCAGCCCGCTCATGTTCCCTAGCAACCAGCATATAGAGGCATAATGGAGGTAGCATTTAGCCATCAGGACTAGCAGCCATTGACAGTTTTACCCTCTAACTCTTATGAAAAAAAACCCTAGTCAATTCAAGTAAAAGCAATACAAAAATGCACAAAATAATACTTTAAAAATGTTATTTAGGATATTTTGGGTAATGGGGGTGCATGCCTTCCCAGTTACACCAACCTATCTGGAATAATGTATTGAGGCAACAAGATTTCCAGATAGACACTCTTTCCATTCACTTCAGAAACACAGCGACGTAACTGGGTTCTTTTTAAAATGTCAAAAACATACGTACATTGACCAGAAGTTGCTAGCTCCACACACTTAAGGCAGGGAAATGAGAGATGACTAAATTCAGCTGGATATAGCAAGGGTCCAACATTAATAATCAAGACTTCAGGAAGCTTGCTATGGCAATCAATATCCCTGGATTAAATGAACAGCCCATGATTGTCTTCAGAAGATGACAACGAACAACCATTTTGACAGGATACATTAAATAATTTGTTCCCTATCAAATCACTCCATTTCCTGCAGCAAGCATATATCCTGCCTTAAGGAAAGGACACTCTTGTACAACTGTGTCTCAGAATTCTTTCTATGTCTGTAATCAGAGAATGAATCTCTTGCAACCCCTTTCCCCAGACCTTATGTAACCAGTGTTCCTGCAGAAAAACCAAATATAGGACCTACAGTAAGGTCAACTGCGTAATCACATCCTTTTACTGCTTTGACACCTGTTAAAAACGCACATTAACCAACAGTTTTTAAACCATGCCCGCACAACAATATCATTTTTCCTTCTGCCAGAGAACACCATGTCCTGCCAAGCTAGCATTTTCAGGGAGAGGGAGTGAAGGAGAAGGCAGACGAGCTGATCAGGTTTCTTGATGTCACATCTTAATCTGCATGTATCAGACGCATTTAAGTCAGTGCCCAGGTTACATCATATTGCCAGGATCTAGCACGATCAACCAATGGGGCGGTCAGGGGGCTCATCAAAACAACAACAATAGGACAATACAGATAAGGGTGAATTAGATTCTCAATTTCCCCTTCTCCCCCTGCTGTCCCATAAAAATTAACACCGTTAATTTTTATGGGACAGTGTAAGTAGACTGCAACATTGGCCATGGCTGTAGAGTAAGTTAGGCAAAACATGCTCGCTATCCCAGCTGCATGGGTCCCCTGGGCAGTTTTAGCACCATTCTAACAGGAATGCAGGTTTTCCTAATTGCCTTATAAGCAAATAACTTCTGTTTACTCCTGTCAGGAAAAATAAATTATTGCTCTTGGTTACACTTTTGCAGTGAGCCCAGAAGCTATATTCCACAACTGACACCAGGAAGCCCACCCTCGAGTGCTAGGAACCCAAAGGGGGTTGCAGTGGGTCCCTGCCTCTCATTATAACGGCAAATGTTTTGCTAGTAAATGAGAGCTGGTGTAGCATAGTGACTAAAAAGACAACTATGTATCAGGCGATAGCATCCTACTGAAAACCTCAAGATGAGCATAAACATTTTTGCTCATGTGAGCCTTGCCCCCGGAAGCCTATATCAGGGCTGCGTGCACACATGGCCCCTACTGGAAATTACCCAGAATGTCTGGTTCAAATCTTCCCACTACCATGAACTCAGTACATGGACTTAGACAAGCCACTCTTTCTCATACTCATTCCCTGAAATATGAAGAATATGGAGCACAAACCTTACAGGGTTGTTGTAAGAATAACGAAGTATATGTGAAGCACTTTGTAGACTTGAAAACAATATAAAAATGTTTATTATCATTTTTAATCATCATCATCATCTATAAATGACTGCTACACTGCTACAGGATATCGCAAAAAGTGTTTTCTTAGTTTTGATAATCTTTTGCCCCTCAACTCTAATTTGTAAAAGAAAAGCAGCTTCAGAGAACATACAACAAATGTTTAAGGATCTGAACAATTTTCTACTTTCACCAATTACAGCTGAAAGAATGTCAGTTGAGCAGGAAGATTCTTCTCTGCGAATAAACCTCAATCACTTTGATTACTGCTTTTCTATTCAGTATGCTCAAAGCACTTCACAACAAAGCATTATGAAAAAATACATATGCATATTAAAGAAAAGTCAAAACAATTTTATAACAAGTACATAATAAAATATCAATACCAAAAATAATAATTAATAATTCCATTACCAACAAAAAAATAAGTGAAACACCCACTGACCTTGCTAGTTAAACTAGCAATAAAATATAGCCTTTTAAAGAGTTCAGAGGGAAGCAGGACCAGTTGTCAATCCAAGTTGGAAACATGATGAAATACTCTCTGGCGTAGATGACAAACAGTCAGTGTCATGAGAAAACACTTCCATAGGAGGCATTTCCACAATTCCTTTGATCAACTTGTGTAGCCCAAAGAATAGGGAGATGAACTTGGGAGATCCAAGAGGCCTAAGTTCAGGTACTAGCTCTGGCAATAAACCTGGGCAAGCCAGCTGTGTTGGGCTACAACTCCCATCAGCAGCAGCCAGCATGGAAGACTGCACTATCACATAACTCCCCTTTTCTCATGCCCATAAACTAACAACAAACTAATATCACTGGGGAGGGAGGATGTAAAGTACATCTGAAACATGCTACATGAAACCACAACTGCTAGATGTGCTTTTACTTAAAAGAATTTCCTAATTCTCAACCAAAATCTGTCAGTTATGGAAAACTTGCAGACAAGTGATGGAAGATCTATTTACTCCAACAAATACTGCCGTACCTCAGTCTCCCAGACAGTAGAAGCAAGTAAGATTGTCCCATGGTGCTCTGCAGTCCTGGGAAGTAAGTGAAATGCAATTCTGATGAACAGGAAATAAACCCAATACATACTATCTTGGCTAACCACTCCCAGCTTCTTCTTTTTAAAGTGCTCTTTCCCAAAGTTGGAAAATGCAGAAGAGCTATCAGGATGCATCTTGATTTTCCAGGGCAAAAGAATCTGAGCAAAACTAGTACTCTTTGTAGGAATGAACACTTCAGTGGCAGGGCAGTAAACGGGCAACTGAATTGCACCACTTGCCTGCTTTGTAGCACAGAATTGCTAACTCTTCCCCAGGTAAGTAGCAATGGCCTGGTTCAGACAACACAACAACCCACAGTATAGGTTGAGTATGAATTGTCACTGAATCATGGGTTATTGCATTGTGTGAAGCCAGCCATGGTAACAAATCACGGTTTGTTAACCAACAACAACCCAGAGTTCACAACCATGACCTAGTTTGTACAACATGGCAGGCTCCACAGGGGTTGTTTAAGACACGATGAGCCACCGTGCGCACCAGGCACATACATATGACATTCTGAATATGCAAACCTGGCCTCTGAGAGTTAAACAACACTCACATAACCCACAATTTGTTGCAGGGTTATGTGAGGGTTCCTTAAGCTTAAAATAGCCTTCAGTGACTGGGTTAACAAGACATTACACCCCTGGCTCTGGGTTGCATATTCAAAATGCACAATGCTCATTGTGGGGTAAATAACCCACAGTGAGGCAGCCATGTTGAGTGTACTAACTCAACAACAAACCATGGATTCTCTACAAGGATTGTTCGTGGTTAAGGCAGCTGGGTTCAAACAACATAACCCACAAATCAACAACCCACGATTCCACAACAACCGATACTCAACCCATACCCTGGTTTGTTGTGCTGTGTGAATAAATGTGTCTTATTGGACTGCAAAAATGCAACTAAATTTTGCCTTTTCATCCCAACCACACAGAATTAATCTTTCAACAAACCTGACATATCATTACATTTTATTTCATTTGGGATAACAAGCTCCATTTTTACCTGTTGAAACTACATACATCTGTTCCTTGGCACACAGCTATTCATCTGTCAAACTTCACTACAATTCCAGTTATGGACTCGCTCTTAATTGTTAGAAATTGACCACAGCAGCAATAAAATTATGCTGCTAACACACGTCAAGGAAACATTCTCTCTATTATACAGCCCACATGGAACAGTGGCTTCCTGGAGTGTTTCAGAACACTGCTTTCCCCCACACCCCTCCAAATCAACATCTCAATCTAGACAACACTCTGAATTTGTCAGCTGTTGTAGACACAACATTTCCTTTACTTCTGAGAGGCAAGTCAAGAAACTACAGTTGTAACTGACTAGATGCAATTTCAGACACCAGTTCTGTTTTACTCCCTGGTTCAGAAACAACTTTATCTGCCTCTAGGTAAAAATGACATTCTTATAGCATTTTAAAGACTAATACATTGCTTTAATTCTACCATGAGCTTTTGTGGACACTGTCCACTTCATCAGATGTATGGAGTATCAACCTCAAATTGACTGATCTATATACAAATCAAGAGGCAGCTGGACAACCATCTGTCAGGTATGTTTTAGGGTGGGTTCCTGCATTGAGCAGGGGGTTGGACTTGATGGCCTTGTAGACCCCTTCCAACTCTGCTATTCTATGATTCTATGAAATGCAAACCGGAACTGAAATACCTCTGGGTAATATCAAGTTTTTCACAGATAAGGATGACAAACATTTTTGAAACCTTAAAAAAAAACTCTTCATGGATCAAATGCAAAATGAATTTATTTTGATGACCTTTTCTATTGGATTTTGCACACGTTTACTTCAAAAATGTGTTTCAGCTTTGAAGAAGTTGCTACATAAGGCTAATTGCTTATCTGATAAGCACCTCTCCTTTCCGAAAAGGGCTTTCGGCAAGTTACAATACATAATTATATCAGCTTTATCCTTCCGAACAGCCCTATTAAAAAATGGTTGGGTAAGTCACTGCCATTTTACCCTAAGGGCAAAATGGCCACAGTTACGATAGTTATCACTGTCTGTACTTTCTGCATTTCAATTCCCTCTGATCTGTCTATCCAATTCATTTTACGCATTCATCCAACCAGGTGTATATCATTCCAATTGAGGTTAACACTTCATAGATTTCCAAAATTCATGTCATTGTAACACTTCTATTAGGCAAATCAAAAGATCACTAAAAAGCTTTTGAGTTGGCCAGATCTCTTCATCAGGCATATTTCATCAGGTACTTAGGCATCTGTTAAAGTGGCCTTGGTTCATAAAAGCTTGTGCCACAATGCTTTTTTGGCCTACAAGATGCCACAAGATTCTCTTTTGCTTTTGATGCAACCGACTAACATATCTACTCCTCTGGAATTGACTAAGCATGCATATCCACAGGTCATAGAATCATAGAATAGCAGAGTTGGAAGGGGCCTACAGGGCCATCGAGTCCAACCCCCTGCTCAATGCAGGAATCCATCCTAAAGCATCCCTGACAGATGGTTGTCCAGCTTCCTCTTGAATGCCTCTAGTGTGGGAGAGCCCACAACCTCCCTAGATAACTGATTCCATTGTCGTACTGCTCTAATAGTTAGGAAGTTTTTCCTGAAGTCCAGCTGGAATCTGGCTCCCTTTAACTTGAGCCCGTTATTCCGTGTCCTGCATTCTGGGAGGATCGAGAAGAGATCCTGGCCCTCCTCTGCGCGACAACCTTTTAAGTATTTGAAGAGTTCTTGGATTTCCATAAATGACTGCAACAACTTACAAGTAACACAGCATTCTCGACATCAAATGCTTTTTAAAACATGATTTAAGGAGATCTATTTTTTGTTGTTCGATACTGCAGTATGAGCCTTATTTTCTTGAGATCTCCTACAGCCCCCAAATGTTTATTTCTGTAGAAAACAGGATGATTTGGCATAAGAACAGAGTATGGTGCCTCGTACAGGATCAGACTGTGTGTCCATTTAGCCCAGTACTACGTCATGAAATCTAAGAGAATATTTGTTTTAGCTTCACTGGAATTTCTATAAGTTTTACTGAGAAATTGTTAACTAACCCTCAAAACTATATAAGATGTCTTGTTATAAAATGTCAAGTGAAGAAAGAACAGCTTTAAATGATTAATGATACTTAATTAAGAATTTGAATCTGTAAATAAGAAGAAGAACCAATTTATTAAAGGAAAGACACAACCAGATCCACAATGAATTGTGGGTAATTTATGAAAACTAAATTGAACAGGTAGACTGGATGATATCAATAGGAGTAAATTCAACTTTGTAATTCAAGGCAGAAGGGGTTATATGAGAGATGAAGAACATGAAACTATTATTTAAGGTGAAACATAATGTTTTTGTTCATTAATGAGCAAGAGAAATGCATACACTACAGTTTACAAAAGGGACTGAACCTGGGAACGTCACATGTTCTACCACATTATCCTCCCTCGTAGCTTGAGAAAGGGAGAGATTTGCTGTGGGCCTTTTCCTCACTTCCACTCCATGGCCTACTACTTCATGTTACCTCAGCAGTATGGTCGCCACTACAAAGCCATGGCCCTGAGGCTGGCTTGCACATTGACACGGCAATATATGAATTTTTCTTAAACGTGGATAGCCTGCATCCTGTGGGAAACCTTTCCCATGTTTCCATTCCTCCTCAAAAGCAGCAACCATGTTACCACAGTAATGTATGAAACGAAGCCTAACTTGACCTACATACTTGTTCTATCAGTTCCTAGCACTTACTTTCACCTCAGCGGCTCCAGGCAGCCTTCGATACAGGCCTACACATGCCACAAAACACAGGCCTAGTAACACTTCCTCCACTCTATAGGCACTCCCTTTTCTCTGGGACATGTCTCTTGTGGTTTCTGCTATCCAGCTTCAGAAATTTACACTGGAACAGCGAGCGCCCGGCTGGTTGCCTAAAATGGCCACTGGCAACCTCTCCACATCAAGACCTCCTATTCCTCTCTCGTTACTCAGCTCCACCAGTAGCAACCTTGCTTCTTACATTGTTTTACTGAACGCCACGGGGACAAAACAAAAACATACAAATAGGCATCCAGTGCTGGAAAATCTTAGTACAGGATAGTCAACTTTTTTGGGCTGTGGAGATATTTAGCAATTTCAGAAACTATCTTGGGCACTACCACAAAATGGCTGCCATGGGAACCGTGGAAAAGGACAAGTAATCTGCCTAAAAGACTGAGAACAACGCGGGGTGGGGTTGAGCCCCAACATACTAAAAAACTCCTTTGAACTCACAGTTTTCAATACTGACCAAAACCTATTTCACAATAATCCCAGCTGTTGGTATGAAACTTGGGAGGGATAGAGCACCTTGACAGGTGCCAATAAAGGTGTCTGAGGCTACATCCCCATCCCCCAGCACCACACTGTCTACCCCTGGTTTCATGTCTCTCTCTCCGACCAAGACATTCTCAGCATTATCTCCCACTGCCTCTTAAGGCCTTTCTAAATAAGCCCTTATGTTTCTGCACAGACCTTGTCCAAGTACTGCCAGGGAGCTCACAAGTTGATCAGCAATTTTTTTACACTGTCTGTAGGTGTCATATCACACGGTCACACACACAGAGTACAGAGTGGCCTCCTAATTTCTTGTCTCTTTTGATAAAGAGCTCTCGTCTCTCCACACCCATTCACTTTGACACAAAACTGTACATAATTCTGAATTATAAAAGCCATAGCATTACTTACATAAATGGGTCATTATTCTGGCATTGTATGTGACCCAGTATATTCTGTTTCAAATAACTTTAAGTATCACAGAGAATTTCACAAGCTGGACAAGATTTATTTTATTTATTATTGCATTTATATCCCGCCTTTTTCCTTCCAAGGAACCCAAGGCGGCGTACATAATCCTCCTCCTCTCCATTTTATCCTCACAACAACAATCCTGTGAGGTAGGTTGGGCTGAGAGTCTGTGACTGGCCCAAAGTCACCCAGTGGGTTTCCATGGCTGAGTGGGGACTAGAACCCGGATCTCCCAACTCAGTCCAACACTTTAGCCACTACACCACACTGGCTCTCATGATGATATCACATTTGGTTGGTGTGCTTGTAGGATTGGATGCATCAGTATAAAGAGAAAGAATAGTTCACACGAAAGAAAACCACTATGAGTGGTTATTAGTAATAATGGCTGCATTACCTCCAGTATTAGAGGCAGTATACCTCTGCATAACAGTTGCTGGGGAAGTGTGTGTGTGTGTGTGTGTGTGTGTGTGTGTGTGTGCTATTGCACTCATGTCCTGTTTAAGGACTTCCCACAGGCAGCTGGTTCGCCACTGTATGAACTAGATAGGCCTGATTCAGGGTAGCTCTTATGTTCTCTTCCACTATTGCACAACACTTTCACTCCCCAAACAGGAAAATATTCAGAATTCTTTCAGTGCATGCTAGCTGAGTTGCGAGAACAAGATCCAATTCTCAGAACAGAAAAACTTCATTTTCCAGCAGTTTAGAGCCACTCTACAAATTACTTTAAACAATTTTTTCTTTTTTACTCAAAAACAAGTGCAGAAGAGGGGGGGAGGGGGTTAACCCTCTACTGGCTACTGCACGTTTTGGCAATTTAAATTATATGCAGAGCCCCGATCTAGATTTGGAACACGGCAGGGGTCAAAGGGTTAAACCCACCCACCTCCAATGCTAGGGTCCCAATCCAGATTGGATGCCTTGCCCTTACTTTTGATTAAAAGAGGAGAAAAAGCAAGGTGTAGTTTGACCATTAAGCACAGATCTGGTATTCTTTAGTACAGGTTCAGTGCAACAAACACACAGTGAGAAAATAACTACCATTACTATTTAATAAGTGCACTGGAGACTAGGTACCCTGCTTTTGATGTGGCTGCAGCGTCACCTCCATAAATGATATTTGGAAGAGAGATCAGCTTTCTTCAGGCAATCTGATGAACAAACTAAAAAAACAAGTCCAGGACAGGGCCATGATCCCAACATCCCCATGCCCAACCCTCATTGCCTAACCACCACCACCCTCATTGTCCTTACCCCATGCATCTAGGTCAGAATGGAAGTTCTACTTACATTCAGCTGAACGCAAATAGAACATTTCAAACAAGTTCCCTGATGGTGTGCAGCATTCAATTGAACATCCAGACGTCCCAGGTCTCAACGTGGAAAATGAAGGGATGGAGGCCCTCATCCCTGACCCCACTTCTAGTTCTCACATGTTCTTCAAAACACCTGAAGAGGGCTACAGTTTGTAAGGAACTCTGGTAGTTCTTATCTAAATAGTGCTTCAAGGGGAGAAGAAAGATGGTGTGTTGGATATCATAGATGCTGAACCAATAGTGCAGGGGTCCCCAATGTGGTGCCCATGGGGACCTCCGACAGAGCCCATGAAACTCCTCCCTGCCCCCTTAAAAAAGAATTAGGGTTTTTTTTTAAGTATTTAAAAACTTGGTGGGAAATCTTGGGAAATCTTAGGTTGGTCTTACTTCTCTTTTTCTAAACTCTAACCTTGCTCTTTCTCTGCCTTCTACCCCTTTACCTTGCTACTTCCCCCTCCTTCCCAGCCTCTAACCTTGGCATTTCTCACACCACCCCATCTCTTTAACCCACTTTTCATTGCTCAGGCTCCCACAGCAGCCATTATGTGACTTGCTCATATCCACTATGGGTGCCATTTTGTTGTGGCACCTACAGCAGTTTCTCAAATTCCCAATTGGGTTCATGGGTCCAAAAAGATTGGGGACACCAACAACAGCCAGAAGAGTGAGTTGAAACACAACCCAGTCTAAACTGTCTACTCATGTTGCAGTCAATTGTAGATTTGTTTTGTTTGCTGTATACTGTGAATGCACAATAGTTAATAAAGCCTTTTTTCCAACCCCACCTTAAAAATGTTAACATTATTTGCAGAAGAAACCTGTTTAACTGATTCTGCTCTAGCTAATCTACAAAATAAAAAGCAGTATCAATAAAAAGGAAGCTACTCAAAATAAGAGGTGAATTTCAGAAATTCCATAAAACTTGTAAATAAATACACCAAACTGCTTATTAAGTCTAAACACCAAAACAGTGTCCTGCACACTTCTCTAAAGGCTAACAAAATTATTGTGACAGAAGATACTGCAGGTCCACAGTTTTATCTCCTCCTTTTTTTTCTTCTTTTTTTTGCCAGCCTGGAGTATTGGTGGTTATATGTTGCCTATTCCATTTTCATCTTTTATCCAACACGCTCTTAATAGATGACATATCCATTCGTTGACACAACCCTTTCTTGGTCTGCTTGAGAAGATAAAAGTAGCAACAGAACCAGGAAACACGTCTTTTCTGCTCTTCCACAAAAGTTGGGTGTGGCTGGGGGTGAGGAACACCTTCTTTCCAATCCCAACAACAGCTGTTTTCTTGCCAGTCTAGACAGCTCCCAAATCAGCCCATGCTCATGGAAGAGCGGAGGAAGGAGGAAATTTTGTACGTGCAAACAAGCACATGCTTGCATACAGAGGCACGCATGCCTCAGAAAGCAAATGTGCATGCATCCGGAGGTCAACAGAACGATGCTTGTACAATTGAGCCCTACAAAAATAAAGGAGGCGTCCCATTCCTCTTTTACACAGGAGCAAAGACAGTCACACTGTATCAGCAATAACAGCCCTATCCTCCTCTTATTTCCTTTGTACTACCTTAACAACTCCAGCAATCCACCACCAGGCTTTTATTTTGCAGATAAGTAGGAGCAGGAAGAAATTAAAACAGGCTTCTGTTGCAAAACACTTAGTGCAGTAAAATCTAACTTCACAGGACTTTCAATTGACTACTACTGTTTAAGTGTACATCTTTAACATATTAAACACAACAAATTCTTGTGGCACCTTAAATACTAACAAAGTTATTACGGCATAGGTTTGCGTGGACTACAGTCCAGTTCTTCAGATGCATGAAGTACCGTATTTCTTCAATTGTAAGACGCCATTGATTGTAAGACGCACACTAATTTCAGTACCACCAACAGAAAAAAAAGCTTTGATCCTAAGAATAATAACCACACCTGTGATTCTAAGACACACCCCGTTTTTAGAGATGTTTATATAGGGGGAAAAGTGTGTCTTAGAATCGAAGAAATTCGGTATTATCCTAAGTTGCAAATGTTTATATATGCACACACAGCTGAGGGTGGGAGGAACACAGATTGTAAACCCTGAAGTCAGAGGGATTTGAAATACAGGAAGCACAGACAGGCTGTGTTCAGACACACGACAGTCAATGGTGGGCTAATAATCAACTCAACAGTTTAGCTAGGGGTTCTGCCCACACAACATGATAATAATCAACCATGGTGGAGATTAGGATCAGTGTTTAGTTGACTATTAGTAAATGCTGAGTTGACTCACTCATCCCCTGCCCTCTCTCACCCCCTTCAGTCTTTCTGCAAGTATCCCATCAGCCATTACTGTCGAAAATTTATCCTGCTGGCTGGACAGCAGCTACCGCTTTGATCACTCTTGCCTTACAACTCTGCGACCAAGGAAATAAATAATCAACGGTGCCCTCCACACAACACGATAACTGACGGTGGTTCAAATAGCCAACTCTGCACAGCACTGGTTATTTACATTGGTTCTTTTGGACAGATAACCAACTGTTGGTTAAAAATCTCCCTCCACACAACAACACCACTGGTTATCTTGTGTGAACCCAGTCATTGATACTTACCTTAACAGTGGCCATTGACAAAATAGGTTTTGGGTGATAACACAGACACCCTTACACTGGTGAACTGATTAACACATATAGTGATACATATAGATATATCTCGGGGCCTGCATTTTAGTGGTAAGTGGGGCCAAAAGCAAAGGGGGTGCACCCAAAATACAAAAAAACCCAACATATTGTAGCTTAAAGCTCCCACTGCTCATAACTATTTTATTTATTTATTTATTTATTTATTTATTACATTTTTATACCGCCCAATAGCCGAAGCTCTCTGGGCGGTTCACAAGCTCTCTAGGCCTAAGGAGAGGCATTTCAACCTTTCAGAATGGGACGGGGGGGGGGAACTACACAAAAGAACCAAGAAACCACCAAATGATTGGCAGTTGGGGGGGAGAAAGAGTAGAACCATCTGAGGAATCCCAAAGGACCAGATTGGGGCCTCAGGAGGGCCGGATTAGGCCTCAAGGGCCAGACTGGAATGACAGGAAGGCCTGATTACGCCCCAAGGCCTGAGATTCTCCACCCCTGCCCTACCTGAACATAACACTCAGTCAAGACTTTGGACCAAATTAGATGTTCAACAGCAGGCTGATGTTTGAGAAGCCAGGCCACCCAAAGAGTAGTGTATAAGAACTCAGAGCTTAATGAGCAAAAAACCCACAGTCTGATTCACACAACCATTTTTTTAAAGTCACCATGAGGTAATTTCTTTCTTCAACATTTATAACTTATTATTAAAAAGAACCTCCTGTTTTGTAGCTACCATGTCTGGAAAACATTTTTCAGAATATGGCAAATTATCATATGGAGGTGATAAGCATAATGCCCTGCTAACATTGTAACTGTTAGGGCAAGTGTACATAAGAACATAAGAGGACCATGCTGGATGAGAGCAAGGATCCATCTAGTCCAGCACTCTGTTCACACAGTGACCAACCAGTGGTCAACCAGAAACCCACAAGCAGGACACGGCTGCAACAGCACCTTCCTGCCCATGTTCCCCAGCAACTGGTGTAAATAGGCTTACTGCATGGAGATAGCACATAGCCATCAGAACTAGCAGGCATTGGTAACCTCAACCGCAAAAATTGCTACACCAATCACCACAAGTTATTGTTTTCCAGGTTCACATACTATGAAAAAAAGAGTACAGAAAAGGTATTTGCTATAGTAACTTCCAAAATTATAGTGGGTTTTTTTGTATTTTATTTCTTCAAATGTGGACAATGTACTAGACGCCTTTCTGCACAGTAAGATAATGTACTTTATCCTTCGTACAGACCTGCACAATGTGTTACTCAAATGCAGTACACTAAGAAACATTTTGTTCTTTGCAGCTTGCCCTAAATGTAAAAAAACAAGCAATTATAAAGCACCTAGAAGGTTGTGACTTGTGAGGTGCTTAATATCCTCACTTTTTCCATATCAGGAAAGCAGCAAGGAACAAAATGATTATTAATGGACTTCATTCAGGTAACTAATCGTGCAGGTCTGTATAGAGGATAAAATGCATTGTATTATAGCTGCATTCAGCGTGGTGAGCACTAAAGTTGCACAATTCTGCCTCAGCATACTACTCCCAAAAGCCCCACTCTAGTGTCAACACTGCAACATCTCACCATCACACAAGGAGAGAGCGACAGGGAGAGAATCTATCATTGCTACCAGAAGATAGCAAACAGTAACTCCTCTGCCTTTTTTTTTTTAAAAAAAAATAAGGGCTGAATGAACCCTCCAGGTTTTTTTCTCTCCCTACAATCCCTCTTTTGCAACACAGCATGCATGTCCCAATCAATTCAGTCACCCATCTGGCAGCAACTGGCTTTCTAGCTTTTTGAGCAGCTATAAATATAGTGAAGATCAACATTCGTTTCCTGTCCGAAAGGCATCTGGGCTCCCACAGTTGTTTATACAAATGCAGTTTCCTGAGTGGGTAGCATTTCAGAAATTACAAGACTACCCTTGCATCAAATACATTCTGAAGTTTTATCCCAGCAGTTTTGTTTCCTCGTCTCATTTTCTATTTAGTTTTGCATGTTTCTGGTTTGCACTCAAGTTTGGTTCGTGCGCTGTGAATATCCCTCGCTGTATACAGAGAAATTCAAAGTCGGCACCAAAGGAACAAAGAAATATCAGTATTGAAAGGTTTAAATGAAAATGACACTTATGCAATTATGTTGGTTTGTATACATTCATGTTGTTTTTCACGTTGATACTATTTATTTATTTATTACATTTTTTATTTTATTTTTATGTTAAAGTATGTTAGTACTTTAATGTACTAACAGACATTAAAGAAGGGGTGGGTAATCTAATCCTAATCTGGGATCAGGGACCTAATCCAGCCCACGAAAATTTTCCATCTGGCCTGTGGAAGCTTGGGCTCCCCACTACAGGCCCCATTCACTCTCCTCCCCAAACCCCTCTCCTTGGCCTGAGGGCTAGGGAACTACGGGTTGTTAACCACTGACAATGCAGAGTTCACAAGCCAACAACAAACCATGAATTCTCTTCCTGGATTGGTTGTGGTTATCAAATCATAGTTAAACCATAGTGCAGGGTTCACACTATTATTATTATTATTATTATTATTATTATTATTATTATTATTATTATTTTATTTGTATTCCGCCTTTTGCCCAATACTGGGCCTCAAGGTATCTTTACAAAATTAAACCACGTACAGTTAAAACCTATAAATAGAAATATAAGGTAGAATTGTGTGTAGAACTGTGGGTTGTCATGTAGTGACAACTCACAATTCTATGGCAAGCCATTGTCAACCCATACTCTGGGTTGTTGTTACATGCGAATCTGGCTGATGCGTATCAATACTTTTCAGTACCTCTTGTTGTTTTCTTAAATGTAAGCAATGTAAGGGAAGTGCATACTATTGTCTTTAATTTTGTACAAGTATTCAAATTAAAAGATCCTACAGAGTATAACATTTAAATCATGTAACTTGTGCTTAAATTTCCCTCCTCAAATATTTCCAGTCCAATACTTGTGATGTATCGGGACAAAAATAATAATAATCATGGGGTACTTTTGTGTGTGTTTTTAGCTTTTGTGGATTTTTTTTAGCTTTGTTCTGTACTAAATACAAGTAAAATAAGCATACTAACTTACATCACTCTTAAAAAAAATTCCAAAGCAAACTGAACAATTTCCAATGCAAATTATCCTAGGCAAACTAATCTAATTTGCATTGGATAAACTGCATAATCTGTCCAAAAAAAATTCCTTATGCAAATTAGCCTAATTCAAAATGTCCTGGAAAACCCACATCTCTACCAGGGCTGAAGGGAGTTGCAGTCCATCAAGATCTGGCTGGCCAAAAGCTGTCCACCCCTGATTTATGAAGTATTTATCATCTCCATTCCACATTCAGGAGAACAATTATTATACTTATATCCCCCTCTTCTGATGGTCTTCCATCAGAAATGCTCCAGTGCAAGACACTCTTATTTTGACAATTTTGCTGGATCTTTCACATTTGAGCAGAGTCTTAAGTATCTTAGTCTGTGGCATGACCCAGAAATAAAACGTTAACCACAGTCTACAGACAGTTTTAGAGCAAGTATCCATTTCACTGCCCTACTTTATGTTCACAGATTAACAAGGTTTGCTATATAGTATGCATTTTCTCCCTATTCAAGTGGTTTCTTGGTGTGACTTCCTATTGAAATAGGAATTGTTCAATTAAACAGAGTGGGGAGTAGGTTCAGAAGAAAATATTTTTTCCCACCATCCTGGCCACAAACCTGAAATGCCACAGGTTAAAATGACATCGACACTGTTAGCAGAGCTGAAATGAATAATGCCAGAAACGTATGTTGCCCTGCTTCAGGCCCTGCAGGAACCACAGAAAGAGAACTCCCAGCAGCAGACTTTCAGCAGAAGAAACATCAACAATTTCTCAAGCGTTGCACAAAGGCTCTCTTGGCTGAAGACGAGCTTGTAAGCTGGCCAACTCAACCACACATCTATGCAATTAACTCCACAGAAGCCATTAGCCCACAAAAAGAATTGTAGCCCATACATAACGCCATCAAATATTTGTGTTCTAAAGGATGGGGGGGGGGGGGAACAGCATTTCTAGTAATATAAAGGTTTCCTGCCTGGTCTGATTCTTATTCAACGAACAAATGGGTATTTATAAGTCTGCTATCAAAGCCGATCTTCATGTTACTTTATCCACTCACCATCTGTTTCTGAATAAATCCAGTTCAAACAACACCATCAAATCATGCTATGGTCATGCTCCCCCTCTGTCCAGCCTCTTTGTGCTCCAATTCCTTTCCTCACTTCCTGGTTCGCACATAATGCTAATTCATGGCTTCTTTAACTCATATATAGGCAGGTCATAGGCAAGAGAGAATGTGCGGCCTCCCCCACACTCGTCACTTCCATTTTCACTCAGCTTTAATCAACAACTCCAGGAACCATGGGTTATGGTTGGATTAAACCTTGGGTTGTTTAACTGTGAACAACTCACACCAAACAACCAGTTGATTGATTTATGAAATTTCCTTGCAAATGAAAAAAGCAAGCACATAAAAAAACCCACAAAAAACCTTCAAGCTCAAAACAATTCAAATTATGGTTGCTCACATATTAGAGAGAGACATGAATTGTTTCCAAGATCAGGGGATCTCTAAATCCCATCAGCTACAAAGGAATTAAACCCTCATCACCCAGAGAGAGAGAGAGAGAGAGAGAGAGAGAGAGAGAGAGAGAGAGAGAGAAGCATCATTGGCATAATTCTTTCTGATGTGGAAAATGTCAAATACAGACATTATGTAAACAAGCTCAACCATGCAAGAGGTAGCAGTTATCCCTGAAAAAACAACCAAGTGGCAGACTGTGCTGGCCCTCTGCTATTACAGAATGTTAAATTTCCCAGGCAATGGAAACTGTCTCTTGATCAGCTGTCCCTCTTCCAGACATGTTAGACTGGAGGGTGCTGTTGCACTGTGTTCTGCTTGTGGAACTCCGGCTGACAGGTTGGCCACTGTGTGAACAGAGTGCTGGACTAGATAGACCCTCGGTCTAATCCACCATGACACTTCTTATATTCTTATGACTCCAACTCCTATCATCCTCAGCCACCACAGCCAACAGCCAGGTAGGGAAAGACCAATCTACATTATGCTCATCGTGCTTTCTCCTTCTACAGCTGTGAACTACAGTAGTTGAATTCCCGGCTTTCTCTGGCCCAGTTCAGACAACAGCTGAATTTTGAAAGTTTAACCATGGTTCAGGCTCATACAACAACCCCCCCCTCTTTTTAAAACAAACAAACAGTTGCCTCCAAACCAGAATCAGAAGCACTGTTCAAACAATGGTCTCTAATGGTGATTTACAAGTCATATTTCTCCAATTTGGACGTTGTGGCAAAGTATGGATTGCTTAAACTTACAGAGGAGGGTGGAAATAGGAAATGCAAGAAGAAAAAGAGGATGGAGCCTTCAAACACGAAGCCTGTTCATGACAGTCAAATCGTGATTTGGTCATTTCATCTGAGCTACCTAGTACATCCTCAGTTTAATGCAAGCTCAGTAACAGACCATATTGGACAAGCTAAACCCCCCTCCCACACACACACAATTCATAAATAACTGGAGTTTAACTGAGGCAATTTTCCAGTGACCACCAAGTTCCCTAAAAAACCTATGTATAATCTTACCTACACTCTTAAATACTACCTTAGGGATTGGAACTGGAAAATCCATTCATTCTGTAAATACATTCATTTTGATTATGCTTGTTTTCCTATGTAATTGGAGACACTGCTGTTTATTCAAGTTCCTAGAAATTTCACTTAGTTCTGTGAACATATCTGTGCAACTACCTCCCTTATTTCCTTGAAGTCCCTCCTCAGATTTCACCTTCGCCAAAAAGCCTTTGTATCATCTCTAGACCCTATAGGGTCCAAGAACATCTAGCGGGCCAAAAATCACAAGCATTATCCTGCCCATCTTTGCCAGCAACTGATGTATATAGGCTTATTGCCTCTGATACTGGAAGTAGCACCTAGGCAAAAAGATTAGTAGCCATTGATAGCCTTCTCCCGCAGGAATTTATCCATCCCCCTTTTAAAGCCATCCAAATTGGTGGCCATCACTTCATCTTGTGAACCGCCCAGAGAGCTCCGGCTATTGGGCGGTATAGAAATGTAATAAATAAATAAATAAATAAAATAGGGAAATCCACAGTTTAACTATGCGCTATGTCCTGAACCTCCCACCAATCAATTTTATGGGAAGACCCCCAGTTCTAGTATTATGTGAGAGGGAGAAAAATGTCTCCCCATCCGCATTCTCTACACCATGCATAATTTTGTACACCTCTATCATGTCTCCCTTTACCATCTTTGGTATCCCTTTACCCTCTCTGGTATCCAAAGTTTCAACCAGTTCATTAGACTCTCTAACAATGGAGATCAAAGTTATCTTAGGGATGCTCAAAAGCAGAGCTTGCATTCTCATCTATTATGGCATACAAACCTCTGAATTTGTCAGATACAGAATAAAATCTGGGCTGTACTATACATGATGTTCCTTTGAGCTTGGGGTTAAATGACATGACCATTCTGGATCTTGTCCAATTCAACCATTTGACACACAGCTTATTTACAGACCTTTTGCATCACAAGTGAACATTTCTCTTGGCTGTGTATTGAAAACCAGGAACAACAGCCCAACCGAGAAATATTTATACAGTTCCAAGAATGGATTGAACTGTCGTCTGTCAAGTTAAACATTAACATTTTGTTTGCCAAAGAGGAAAGAAGCTGGACTTAACGTAATCCATATACTATGATGCTTAAGTCTGAAAGACTTAGCAAAATGCTCAAATATATTCTTCAACATTTTTAGTTTTTTATCTCATTAGCAGAATTTCACAGAGAATTTGCAAAATCTCATTATAAAAATGTAATAGAGTTGAAAGCTATGAATGGTCTAGTACAAATCCTACCAGCTTGGTGATGATTTAGAAGGATTTATTTGGAAATCTGACTGCTAGATCAGATGTAGGCAACCTGGTGCCCTCCAGATGTTTTGGAATACAACTCCCATCAAGCCCAGAAAGCATGGCCAATGGCCAGGAATTTTGGGAATTGTAGTCCAAAACATCTGGAGCACCATGCTGCCTACTCCTATCCTAGACCTAACATTTAGCTATATAATACCTGCTATCTGTGCTGGGAATGGCAAATGAATGGCCAACGTGTTGCCCACAGGCATCAATGTACCTATAGACACTTGTTCTGGCACCGACCACACTCACTGCACGTCTTGATTTCTTAAATAATAATAATAACTGAATAATAATAATAACAACAACAACAACTGAGAGGCTGGAATGCTGCTAAATGAAGTGCTTCCATTCAGCACAATCTTTATTTGGGTTTGAAGAAATGGCTTTGCATTTTAGAGCTCAGCCCTCACCACTGCCTACTTTTCCTAAGGTCTTGGACAAGTTACTTTTCTTTCAGTCTCACCAGTTGCCTTCAGGGATATATCAATGTTTTGTGACCCAGATATGCCTACCATGGTAGCCATTTTATGAATGGGCAAGTCCCCCCCCATGGCAGCCATTTTGTGAGAGTTCCTACTCTCTTAAAACTCCAACATTTTCCACCAACCCCAAAAAGATGCAGACCCCTGATGGTTACAATTAGTTCTGCACATAACTTAGCTCTCACTGGACCATATAGCTCAGTAATAGAGCACAAGCCAAGCTTTGGTCCAATCTAGCTTTGGATTCTGTTAAAATAAACAGCTTTACCCAAGTTTCTTCCCTCAGAAAGAGATTTGGAAATACATTTCAGAAGATGCAGGAAAAGTATTTCCAAAACAAAATCCCACAATGAAGTAATCTCTCTCTATATTTTTAATTTTGTCAAGGTTAAAAGAAAAAAAAGTTCACCACATAAACTTTGAGGACCACCAAAAGCTTTCTAAATTATCACTTTTAAAAAAACAACTTGTACAACTAAAAGCATGTTTAGCTTTGCAGAACACTTTACAATGTTTTGCTTGCCCATACAAGAGCTCACCAGGCACTAGAAACCAACTTCAAGATACATCACAGAGAGATGGCTGCTAAGAGTATGGAAACAACATTGTCAGAAAAACGGACCCACCAAAGTAGACTGAAGAGAGGAGTTACACAAAATGATTTCTTTATAGCAGGGTTGCTGAACCCGTTTCAGCCCGGAGAACGAATTCATTTTCAGAGGTCTCGGGGACCACATTTCAGTGGTGGGTGGAGCCAAAGGCAAAATGAGCTGGACCAGAATACTAGCATATTGCAGTTTAAAGCTCTTTCTGCCAGTAAATAAACCTTAGAAGCGGTATTACAACCTTTTAGAATGAGGGACAATTGCACACCTGGAAAACAACCCCAAAGTCCATGGTAGGGGGGAAAGAAGAGGAAGATTGGGACTCCAAGAAGGGTGGATTTCGTAGAATCATAGAATAGTAGAGTTAGAAGGGGCCTAGAAGGCCATCAAGTCCAAGCCCCTGCTCAATGCAGGAATCCACATTAAAACATACCTGACAGATGGCTGTCCAGCTGCCTCTTGAATGCCTCCAGTGTGGGAGAGCCCACAATCTCCCTAGGTCACTGGTTCCATTGTTGTACTATTCTAACAGTCAGGAAGTTTGTTCTGATGGACACAGTACTCAAGATGAGGCCTAGCCAGTGCCGAATAGAGGGAAACTAGTACATCATGCGATTTGGAAGCTATGCTTCTATTAATGCAGCCCAAAATAGCATTTGCTTTTTTTGCAGCCATCTCACACTGTTGGCTCATATTCAGCTTGTGACCTACAACAATTCCAAGATCCTTCTCTCTTGTAGTACTGCTGAGCCAAGTATCCCCCACGTGGGCCCTGGGGCTGAAGGTCTTCACTCCTGCTTTATAGAAGCACATTTTCCTATCATTTCTTACATAAACAAGGGTTCTTCAAATCTATGCTTTTTGGCGGGATGGGATGTTATCAGCTATAATGAGAAACGGAGAATGGAAAACAACAAACAGCAGCAATAGTTACTTATGATAACCTCTGTTCACTGACAGCTACACAAATGTATTTTTCTCTCTTTTCCATGTATTTCACATGATAGCAGTAGTTCTTTTCGGTAAAAAGTCAAAACAATTTTTTAAAAACAGCTCTATGAGCTAGATCACACATTCCACAGGTAGGCAGAGCCAAAGGCAAAAAGAATAGGCCCCCCAAAAACCAGAATACAAGCTTATTTTAGCTTAAAGCTTTAACAGCCAGTAACTTAAAATTTTTAGAATTGGGGGGGAGGGGTGACAACCTGCACAGAAGCCAGGAAATGATCAAACAAATGGTGTTTCAGTCAAAGGAAGAATCACCTTCTGGGAAATCTTGGAAGGGCTGGATTGAGACAGATCTGATCTCGAGGCCTGAGCGTCTGGACCTGTTCTAGAATTTTAAAGGTAGCAGATGGAAATGCAGCCATGTACAGCATCCTGGTGGTAGCAGAAGGCAAAGCGAGAGCTGCATAATCTATATAAACAGTACGGAGGTGGGGGCATCTAAGTCAACTTAACAGTTTATTAGCATTCAAGAAAGCTATAAAGACTGATCTCTTCCAGCACACCTATCCAGTGGAATTTTAGGATGTTTTCAGGATGTTTTTAGGATGTTTTAACAATGTATATTATGTTTTAATTCAGTTTTATGTATTTTATATTTACTGTTGTTCCCCACCTCGATCAAAATGGAGAGGCGGGTAAGAAATATTATTATTATTATCATCATCATCATCATCATCATCAAGACTAACTGAAGATTCTGACTACAGGACTCAGAAGAACTTGAATGAGAGGAGAGATGCTGTAAGTGAACCTGTGACTCCATAGGGATTTGTCTACATGCTTAACCCTGAGCATTAAAAGTTTTATCAGGTATACAATCCCTGGCAAGTCTGGGTGCTTTATTCCAAACATGCACATAACACACCCTCAACAGAGCCTTTGTATTTAACCTTCAAAGCCTTTCACAATCTACTGCCTATGTGCTTCAGTATATTACAGAGTTGCTCCACCTAAGGACGCTATCCTCACCTGCCCTCTTTTACACACACACACACACACACACACACACACACACACACTGATGGACTCTTTCATGTACTTTCTTAGTTGGCTGTGAAGACTGAAGCTCAGACAGCACTTGCCAAATGCCTCTTCAAAACCTCTGCAATCCTATTATTAGCAGCATCGCCTGCAAGCCTAAGCACACTTTCAGTCTCACTGAATTCTGTGCCGCTGGTTTTCAAGCAAACCTCTTTAAAACCAGGCTGCAAAGTCAGAGACAAACTAGCTATTATTCCGGAGCATGGTCCTAAGGCATATATTGATGCAGTAACCTTGAAGTTAAGCAGATCTTGTTCTGGTCAGTATCTGGATGGAGGCCACCCACGAAGCCCACCGCCTTGAGTTTGGGGATGGAAAAAAGTGCAAGATATAAATATAATAGATACATAAAAATATATGTTCTGCTATCTCGCAGCAGTTCCTCCTGCCACTAAATTAGGTCAGTATCTCCCTGCACTTATTACCCAACTGCACTGATGGAAACACAAATTTGAAGAGACACAGTGGGCTGGCTTGCACGACACCACAGCCCATCACAGGTTAATTAACCCTCAAGAGGTTGTGGTGCCTGCAGGCTGCCAAGCCCTATCATCCCCAGCCAGCTTGTCAGTTAGGGATGGCGGGGTAGCGCTCCAACACATCAGGAAGGAACAAGGTCAGGGCTGGCTATACTAAACCAAAACAAAGGCCTAATCTACACCAAGCAGGATATTGCACTATGAAAGTGTTATATAAATGGCAGGAGCCACACTGAGCAGGATATAATGGTATGAAAGTGGTATATGGTATGTGTCAATGGGCCCAAACAGCTGTCAGTGCACTTCAATACCGCTATAAAGCAGTAGTGTGGCTCCTGCCTTTTATATGCCGCCTTCATAGTGCTATATCCTGCTTGGTGTAGATTAGGCCAGTGAGAGCAAAGCTCTGATGGGGAGCTTAAACACATATGTGGGCCCTATGATCCAACTTGTGACTGCTGCATTGGGAAGGTGGGGATAGGGAATAGTCAACCATTTGCCCCTGCACTGTTTTCCTGTTGAACGCCCTCCCCATCACATCCAGCTGCTGCTTGCCCCCAAAGCAAAGAGCAACTCTGGGAGCAAATTTCTTTTTGGGGGGCGGGGTGGTCAATTTCCAATGGGAATACAAGCCCAGGATTCAGAGACGTGCAGCATCACATTTAGTTTGAACCTCAGAGAGCATTCAAATTTGTTCTAGTTATCCTCTGATGAGATTAAGTCAACTGGCCAGATAAGGAGTTTTAGGAATTAAAAGGCATTGGGTGAGGCAGATTGCTCTCAGAGCACCTTTCTGCATTCCTAACCCTAACCCTAACCCTAACCCTTTCCTAACCCTAACCCTTTCCATCTAGTAAACATAAACATTTTATTTACGTCTAGCACAAACGCCTGCCTACATCTACTACAGCCTTTAGTAAAAACAGGAGGAGTGTCATCTTATGCACTGGATCTCGAGTACATCCCACTGAACTCCGGGTTTTTACTTCTCCCCAGCATGAAAAAAAAGGGAGGACAGTGATTTACCTGGGACAGGTAACAGAAAATAAGAGTATACCACTTTCCCAGGTCCAAACGTGCAATTTTATTCATAGTATCACACTAATGTAGCAATACGCAGCTGTGTCCTACAGTAAAAGACAGTTTCCAAGAAACACGCTGACTCAGAGACGGTGAGACCTCTTCCCCTCTTTGCACCAGTGGCAGTAGTCAGAGCTGGGGCACGTCAGAGGAAATGACAGCTGATGCTGCTGTTCTCCAGAAGTTCCATGAGATCATCTGGAAGCAAAGAGGTGGAACAGAGAGAGAGAGAGAGAGAGAGAGAGAGAGAGAGAGAGAGAGAGAGAGAGAGAGAGACCAACATGTGGGCTTGGAATGATAGATGTTACTGAACACATCTGGTGGATGAAAAGCTGACTGCTAGTGCTTGAGAACAGCAGGAGAGGCCAGACTCAGAATATTCTCTTGCAAAGAGAAGCTTTGCTCTTCCTAACTGCCCTGTCTTTGGGGCCTCTGCTATAACTTCCACAAGTGGGAAGCTGTAACTGACTGTGATCCATCTAAGCCTATTATCTAAATTTAGCCTGCTAAGTCTCCTCCTTCTTTTTCAAAACGGAACTGTTATCCGCTTAGCCTGTAGAAAACATTCGCCTCAAGTCCTGTAAACATTATTGATATAGCATGTCAGCACAAAAAGATACTTTGTGAGCCTCGGTTCAACTGCAGAACAATATTTGGCATCACATATCACAGACTGCGTAACTCATGCTCTAAACCACCTTGAGGAGGCTTCTGCCTGAAAGGCAGACAAGAACTGTTTTAAATAAAACAAATGAATAAGTAATACAGCGCTGTTGCCGGAGTCTATGACTGAGCAGGTGATCCACACAACGTGATCTCCTCAACGTGTTAATTTAGAAGCTACTCCCACTAAATTCAATGGGACTTCCGTCCTGATAAAGATGCTTAGGAGTTCAGCTGTAGGACAGAGCTATAAATTCTGTAGGTCACAAGGTAAAGTCGTTCCTGGACTCTACCACGCGGGACTGCACTTGTATTTTTGCAAGAAAACATTCCCCACATGTTGAAGAACAGAACGGCAGGCAGAGGGCTACATTGCAAAATTTCTCCCTGGCGTCCTGGTTTTCTACAAGGTGTGGGGTGTGTGGGTGGGTGAGTTTTAACAACAATTTGTGCCAAAGTTTGTTAACATAGACTGGGTATTATGATCATACCAGGCTGGTGCTTTATCAGCTGCATTGGCTTCCAGGCTGTTCCTGGACTCAACTCAAAGTGCTGCATTTGACCTTTAAAGCCCTTCATGGCTTGCGACCAAGCTATTTGTAGGGCCTCCATACGTGCCCAGGGGCTAACAAATCTCGGTTTGCCTAATTAGACAGCCTAATATTGTTCTTGCCATAACCCTATCCACAAGGAGGGGACAAAGCTTTCTGATATTACACTGAACTCAAGATTGAGCACAAATGTATGGGGTGGGACTCTTCCTTCCGCCGCAGCTGAAGAGACAGATGTGAGCTCATCCCCACTGCACTAAGCCTCAAGCACCCAGAAAGCATCAAGGAGTCTAATGGTTCTCCAAGATGCTTCGGGGTGCAGCACTAGAAGAGCTCTTGCCATTCTCCTATGCTTCTGAAACTAGCCTGGCTTCATAAAGAGTCCTCATATTTCTCCAGGCAAAGAAGAGGAGCAAGAGATCTCCTTAAGTTTGTGCTCTCACCAGAGTTGAACATGTTGTGGGCAGGTGCATTTGTAGATATGTGGATGTATCTGTCCATACACCAAGATCCTCATTGGAGACTCTTCTCCAGGCTTCCCCACCATTTGAAATATGGCAGGCGGTAACTAGGAAAAGGGCCTTCTCAGTGGTGGCACTAATTATTTATTATTTTATTTATTTATTACATTCCAATTATGGAATGTATTCTCCTGGGAGGCCCACCTAGCACCTACTCTAGTGCCAGACAGAAACCTTGTCATTGAAGCAAGCTTTGTAATCCCATTTGAGCCATTTATCCTTGGCTGGATTTGTTATGCGGCACCTATTGATTTTGTTGCTTTTAGTATGTTTCTGTACTGCTCCTTTTAATTTTCTGCTCATGGTTATGTATGTATTTTTAATTTGTTTTACATTACTTGTAAGCCACCTTGGGAATTTTATTGAAGGGCAAGGTATAGATCTCTCCAATAAACCATGGAAGTGACGTTTCCCTTTATTTATCAGCAAAGCTCATGACAAAGAGCACCGCATCAGTGGCAGGGCTCCTCCACCTCCTGCTTCAACTCTTGGCATGCCCTTCACTTGAGCGACCTCTCAAAGAAGAGTGTAAGCCAAATCTTTATGGAAAATGTCAGGAATGAATGATGTGCCTTCAGACCGTCTCTGCACGGAACTCAGGACTCTTCACCTTCTGTCATCATTCAGGTAACATGGAAAAGCTGGCTCATAATAAACAGTGTGCTACACAACACATTATGCTGCAGTACTCTGCTGCAGGGAATGCCAAGTTAATAGAAGACTCTTCCCCATTCTTCAAGCCTACAGTTATAAATGAGTGCTGTATGTTAATAGCACTCTTGAGAACTACTTCACTCTACTTCTTTTTGAGAACATATTTTACAGGTAGTAATGAGAGTCTATCCCAGTGCTATTAGCTAGCTGGATTCAATCGGAAGGGGAAAGCTTGGGGGGGGGGGGTGGCATGTAAGGAGCCATCTGCATTCATTAAATCTATGCTTCCCTCTTCTTTATATTGAGTCTTACATTCATCCAGGCAGGTGTTCCCCACCACCAACCCCTTTTAGCAGCTCCAAAAAAAAATAATCTCCATATGTGAACAATAGAAAGGAAGCAACATCCAAGAAGCTGAAAGCATTCTGAAGAGAGCGCTTGCCGCTTTTATTCAATAAAACGTTTTGCAGTGTATTACCTCTTCCATCCCGAATGCGCAGAAGCGGGCAATGAAACAACCACAATTATGTTCCCATTTTACAGCTGTGAAGCTGAAGCTGGAAAAGGTTGGTCACTCCAAAAGCCAGCAAATGAGTATAAGTGTTGTAGCTGGAATCCCTCCGTTCACGATTATGCTCTTGGACTAGCAGGGGGAAACATTACCAATGTTCTGAAGACAGCAACAAAACTAGTAGAGTGTGGGGTATTTTGCTATAGCAGAGAGGGCAATTGGCTCCCTTCCCCAACCTGGCAGTTTCCAGATGTATTGAACCACAACTCCCATCATCCCCAGCCAGCATGTTACCTGGGGTGATGGGGTTTGTAGTCCAATGCATCTGCAGGTTGGAAAAAGCTCCAACAGGCCCACCTGTTCACAGTCTGTTAACACTAGAAGACACCTTCAACAAGGGAAGGTCCTCAGATTATGTCAACATCATTTCAAAAGAAAATTCACCCTTTCATAATTTAGAAACAGAATCAAGTTAGGGAGTAATTGTCTTGGGCTGCAAGCTGATCCAGAGAAGGCCCATCAAGCAGGATATACAATGTGTGGATTTTCAACAGCCACGCAGGGTTACCTACAAGGATGAATACCATCTTTGCAATAGTATACACATGTAGCAGAATTACACATCACAGCTTGTACCACTTCATATGTAGGTAGAGAGGAATCATCTCTCACATTGTTTAATAATAATAATAATAATAATAATAATAATAATAACAACAACAACAACAACAACATTTATCTGTCGCCTTATAGCCCAAAATCTCAGGGCAGCATACACAATAAAAGCAAAAACAATACAATCACTAATAAAACACATCAAAAACTATTACTTTAAAAGAAACAAAAACCAGCATTTAAATGAGATAAATAACTGAAAATGAAGACGATTTTAAAATGCAGCAGTACACATATTAAAAATAAAGCAGTATTTTGTGGGAGAATCTATTTCAACATTCTCCCACAAAAATATTCTAAGTACATCTGAAACTTAACATTTTCTCTCCTCAGGGAGGGAGTTTAAGCATAGAATCCCCATAGTACATTCTGACCGGTGTGTGTATGTGTGCGCGCGCATGCAGGGGAGATGCATCATATGATGTGTGTGAGCTCTTGTATAAAATGCTACAAGAATGATATGCTGTATAGGTATCACGTGCATCCCCTAGGCATTTGTCAGCTGATGCTATCTAGAAGGTAAACGTGCCATCTAACAAGCCCATGAAGGTCCCAGCTGCTTATCTTGACGGAGAGATTACTCACCATCTCCCTAACACTCCCTGCTCAATGCGACCAAGCCTCCTATAAAAACAGAGCCACTGGGGAGTGACAGAAGTTCTCTAGAACACATTTTTAGTTTATGCAGGGGCAAAGTGAGGTCCAACAACCCTCTCAGTCAACCATGTGTGTACCCTGGTGTACCCCACGGAGAGGTTGCATAGTAGACCTCAATGTGGAAAGTCCTCTCTAAAGCTAACAAAATTGAGAAGTTACCTGTCTTAGGCCTAGGCCAGGAGTGCACAAGGGTCACAAGTGAAGCTGACGGGGGTGGGGGGATCAGGGGCTGTACATGAACACATAAGTGATCCCTCCTTCCTCACTGCTTGCAATCCTGACAGAGGTCACTCATTTTTCACTGCTGCTACCAGTAACGGAAGAGCAACCTGCATCAGCATCGCTGGAAGACAGAAGACTTGCAATCTGTTCTGGCGGATGTGGTGGCAGTGGCTACATCTACAATATTACAACTGTTGGGAAGTTGGGGCTGGGGAGTGGGGATTCAGTGGTGGGACTGATGGCTCCTTAGGAACCACAATTAAGGCCTGGGGGCTGGGAGTGAGTAGTCAACACCAGGCTTAGGCTATGACAGTGAAATCACTGCAGTAGTCCAAAAACTTACACCAGGATGATGACAATAACCCTATTACCATGTTAATTTGGGGTGGGTGGGTGCCCCTCCCCGCATGGACCTATATGGCTACCTACAATTTTTGGGTCATAATCTAATTTTTGTAGTGAGTCCCAAGGCTCTTAGGGGGTGGGCATACTGGAGGAACCCAAGCAATGCAACGTCTACCCAGCCCAGTTCTCACCGCAAAACCGGTTAAGCAAAATGTTCTCAGCTGGAGACAGTAGTCTATTAAATAAAACCCTAGCGATACTTGAAAGGCAATGTGCAGACACAACTAAAGTGAAATGAAATAGCACACAAACAGAAGACTCCACGCCATAGTATTTCTGCCTGCATTACCAGAAGCTGCAGTGGAAGGCCATCATCTTCTCCAAGCTGTTACCCGCTTCAGTGACTCAAAGGCAACTGACTGGAGCACTGGTGCCAATCAGTGTGGACAATACTGGGTTAACTGGATAAGTGTGAGTTCTAAGGCAGCTTTCTGTGTTCTATGCATGTTCTAGAAGACAAGGCGGGGAACCATTCCCAGGTTGGCAGATTTCCAATCTGGGAAAAGTCTCAAGGGCCACCTTCCATCTGTGGGCATAGCCAAAATGTGATTACCGATTTAAAGCCTACTCAGAAGCAAGCAAGATTTGGCTTCTGCATGTCTACCCAGACGTAAACAGGGCTGAATTGCTCAGCAACAGTTTCAAACAGCATCCCAAATAGGAGGATCCTGCATGTCTACTCAGAAATGAGTATAAGCACGTCACTAACAAGTAAGCAGGACACGCATCGGAAGTGAACAGGACTGAATCACTCAGCAGTGTCCTCCCCATGCCCCTCTTACTTGCTGATCCATGTTTCCCATCCACGTTCCAGAATGTGCAAACCATACAATATGACAACACTACGCTCTGGAAAAAGTGGCCACAGGCTAAAGGAATGAACCCATGGGAAAGTTTTGACATGGCTCGTTAGTATTAATCTTTTGAAGCAGCATAAAATAAAAGAGAAACAACTTATTCCCAATATTAGGAGTCAAATGAATGCCATTCCACCAGCCCCACTGAAAGAACTAATTGATTTTTTCCTCATCCCTCCCCATTCTTTTTTCCTTGTTTGTCACAACTTTTTAGATGGTAAACCTGTAGGTAGTGAGTGTCGTTTTCTACTGATTATTTGTAAGCTGCTCTGGATAACTTTTCATCTGAGAAATGGAATAAAAGTATTCTAAAATAAATATCACTTGGCTGATGACCGCAACACCCTCTTTAATAGGTGACCAACCATGAGCCACTTGGCGACACAACTGGCCCTGCCCAGGTGGTTGTGTCCAACACTCACAGCGCCCAGACCAACACCCAGAAGCTCTCACAGGACTGCACATGAAGGGGACTAAGAAATCGAGTGGGCAGGGGGAAATAACCCCACAAGACCAAAGTTTATTGGATGAGAAAACTGGGCCATCCAGCTTTTTGCAAGAGGAGAGTACCCTGGCAATATGGCCAGTGATCATCTAACATGAGATATCCCAGTGGGAGGTGGTTCTTGCTGCACACAGCTATTGCACATGGCCGGCTAGCTGAACTCTGCCCACTTCTGATCCATTCTTTTGATCCATTCTAAAAAAAAAAAATTGCAGCGCGGCTCAATGACCTGAACTCAGCAACTACCACAAACATCCTCAGCGGAATTGATCTGCCAAGGTGCTGCTGACTTGGTCCTGGAACTCTCCTCAACTTAAGCAAGAACAGCAGTTTTTCATTTTAGAGGTTATTTGCATCGTCTGCTTGGCCCAAAGGGTTGAAGAAAAGGGGGTGGGGGGGCGAAGGAAAGCAACACACCAATCTTTGAATTGGGAAATTTTGCAGTGATCAACAGCCACAGCTCCACACCAAGGTTCATGCCTACACTTGCAAGTTGACCCATCAGACCTGGGAACATTTCTTACAAACTTCAAATTGAGGGGAAGGGGTTGTGGTTATTCAAGAGAAAAGCACTCTGTGCAAGCACAAAGGCATCCTCTCCATTACACATGCTCTAGGCACTGAGAACTGCATCTGAAAGTAAAGGTGATGCATCTGTGGATCAAGTTAAGCTCTAAGTCAGCTTTCCCTAGTGCTCTCCAGAAATGTTCGACTGCAACTCCCTGTCATTGGCCATGTTGGCTGGGGATGCTGGGAACTGAAGTCCAACATATCTGGAGGGTGGGGAAGGATTCTCTAAGCATCCCAATTACAGTGGTGTTATTCTGATTAAAGGTTTGCACTGTGGCCAACAAAAGGAGACATACCTCTACTATAAATATATAGCAGCCTTATATCATCATCATCATCATCACCACATCTAAAAACAAATTGGAGCAATCAACCAAACCGCAAAAATAAATCTGGGACAGATCATCACGTGGTGCTAAATGTCTTGGGAAAGAGAAGTCTTAACCTGGAACTAAAAAGATAGCAATGTTGGTGCCAGGCAGGCCTCATTGGGGAGATCATTCCATAATTGGGGGCCACCACTGAGAAGGACACGGAATAACGGGCTCAAGTTAAAGGAAGCCAGATTCCGGCTGGACATCAGGAAAAACTTCCTGACTGTTAGAGCAGTGCGACAATGGAATCAGCTACCTAGGGAGGTTGTGGGCTCTCCCACACTAGAGGCATTCAAGAGGCAGCTGGACAACCATCTGTCAGGGATGCTTTAGGGTGGATTCCTGCATTGAGCAGGGGGTTGGACTCGATGGCCTTGTAGGCCCCTTCCAACTCTGCTATTCTATGATTCTATGATTCTATGATAAGGCCCTCTCCCCTGTTGCTGTTTTCTAAGCCTCCATCAGAGTAGGCACCTTGAGGAGGACCTCAAATGTTGAGTGAAGTGTACAGGTATGATTATCAAGGAAACCTGGGAACTGTAGTTTGGCAACTGTGCTGTAGTTTGGCAACTGTGCTGAGCATGCTCTATGAGAGATCACTAGCGCTTGCCCCCATCTCACAACTACTGTTCCCAGAGTTCCTTGTGGGGGAGTGGGGAGAAAGAGAGTGAATAATTGTTGAATCGCTTAAGTGTTTACAACATACCCAGTGTGGCAGAGCTATCCAGCCACGCTCCATTTCCTTGAAAAAGATGCCTTTGTATGGAATTTTAATTGTGCATTCCCCACCCTTGTTTTAAGTTGCCATGGAAACTTGGTAGAAGGTTAACTAATACTTGTGGAAAGTAAGGAAGACAGGGACACACACTTTTATTGTCCTCTTATAACTATAAATTCCTAATGCGGCATTGCACCAGGGCTAAGGGCCGAAGGCAAACCTAGGGCGAAGGGTTTCTTGAAAGACTCACACATGCCCATTCCAGTTCAGGCCTGCTTTGAACTCTGCTCTCATGAAGTGTGCTAGTGTCAGAGCTACAACTCCTGCTTTTGCACCAATACTGGAGTTTCCCCCAAGCACTGACATAGGAGGACGGTGAGTAACAGGCACAACTTCGCTCCATTTTAAAAAAAAAAAAAGAGGGGGGAACACAACTGATTCAGCTTTCTGGAAATTTTCTAGCCATTGCAAATAATTTAAAGATACTCAATTCAGCTTAACATTTTCTTCACCATTTGCATTCACATCATCTTCAGTGGATAGCATAAATTATTTGTTTTTATGATGCCTTGCAAATGAACAGAAAATGATACTTCTAAATTATGCTTTTAGGCATGAAAATGTTTCACCTGTGATTAAAAAAAGAGAGTTTGGGGCTAAGATGGGTTGGGATATTACTTTTGGGAAATAATGCCCATCACATTGCAAACTGTGACCCTCTCCCTTTACCAGAATCACTTTAAATATCAATATTTCTATTTTAATACCAAGTATTTCTCAGTTGCTATCTATTGGAACCCAGATTTCTAAGACTTTTGGACACTGATTAATTTTATTCAGCTATCACCAAAGTAATGAAGGTGAGGATTAAGAAAACAACAACAGCTCAGAATATACACCATTATAAGAACAATATAGTCCCATGCAAACATATTGGTGGGAAATCCTGGGTTAATTTACCAACAATTTGCTGTGGCATGTGCCAGGCACACTCCACAGCCTTTTTGAATGCTCAACCTTCAATGACCTGTTGGGGGTTGCTACATGATGTCCAAACCTGGACACTATAGGTTGATCTTAGGTTAAACAACCTACAGTTAATCTAACTACTAATTGCAGACACAGTGACTAATCCAGATCTTAAAAGCCCCACACACTAAGGTTCCAATCGGGCTTAGTTCCCCTGCAACTACTCTAGAGTAAAAATGAAGGAGGGGGAATGTAGCTGCTACACACAAATTTAAAGTATTGCCTGTTTTACCCCCCTGCCCCCAATATCATTTTTGAAAGCAGGCTTTTGTAGAGAGTGACTTGTGACCAGGAGGGGAACTTTTGTAAAATGGTAGGCATAATGAGGTGGTAAAAGTGTGGATTTTACCACTACAGATAGAGGATGTCATATATATGTTTAAGTGCTCCTGTATTTTCTTTTTAAAAAATCGTGTAAGTAGAAAACTAGCACAATAGGGAGAAAGCAATTAGAGAGCTGGGATCAAGGCTGGTGCAAGACTCAAGAGAGCCTTCTGCACAGTGCCTTGCCACCGGCACCCATGACCACTGCAGCCCCAAAGTCACTAGTCACTTCCCTCTCCCCAAATGTGCTGGAGGCAGCGCTTGGGCATGGTGGCCACTATATTATATCTACAAAAATGCACCGCCTGACATCCATGTTGGGAATTGCATTGTGGGAAATGTCACATGGTGGCCTCCTGGTGCTGACTTGAAGCAGAGAGGCCGCTCGGCAACCATCCTAGAAATGCCACTGAGCAAGTCTGAGGAAAGGGGCTGAGAAATTGGGGGATGCAGGGCCACGGGGGGGGGGGGGCAAGTGGAGAAAGCAGCAATGCCAGTTGGAGGCCTAAGCCTGATGGTGAAACCATGCCGAGGGCCCATTCAATATTGGTGGCTGAACCTGAACCCAGCTGAGTTATTGCTTCCTCCTTAGAGTGCTAGTTTTCCACTGATAGGGAACATGTAAAACTATCTCATCCCCCATCTGCAGTCTGGAACACTACAACCTACAGCCCACCACCTTGTTAGGTTGTACATGTAAACCAGGCTGAAGTAAGCTGATGGTGTTTCCCCACTACACCATCAGTGTACCACCATCGACTGTTATAGGTACACATGGCCATGCAGGCACGTGTATTCTTTGTGATCAAGTAGATTTTGTGGGTTCATTTAATGTGCGAGGCTGCCTGAAATGCGTTCTGATCAACATAAATATATGGATCCCAACATTCACAGCATCATGAGAACAGCAGAGAGCTGCTTACATAGGTAACTATGCACACATTTACTCGGAAGCAAATCGCATGAGATGCAACAGGAGTTACTCCCAGGTAAGTATGCACAGAATAGCAGTGCAATCTTATGCACATTTACTCAGCCATGAGTCCCATTGAGGTCAATGGGTAGGTATGATTACCTAATCTTTAAGTCAGATTAGACAGTGCCTCTTTGGGGGAAGGTAATGTTGGGTGCCTCAAAACAAATGCTTGGCAAGGTCACAATTAACCCTATGAATGAGGCTGCACACAGAACCCAATCCTACAAGGGAATCTGCATATGATATCCATATACAGATCAACTTCGCTGAATGAAGTCAATGTTATTTATGATGCTCATGGGGAAAAACAGGCAGCACGCAAAGTACATAGTTATTTCTTTACTAGAATGCATCAGATTGGTAGTTTTTCCTCTAGGTAAGGATCAGTGTGACCCCATGCTTCTCTGTCTCTGTCTCTGTCTCTCTCTGCCCCCCTCCCAGCTCTGCTGCCAAGCTCTCCTTCCCCCATCACCTGCAGGGAAAAGAGAAGGAAGAGTCTGGCCTGAATTACATAAATGGCCTCTCCTACTCACAAAGCAATTTGGCTCCTGGATACCTGTCACTGGACAATCTGTACCGCCACAAAGGGGCTGCTGTCAAGATTTTGTGTATTTGACTGTTCTTAATAAACACCACTGAAAATATACGCCTGCAGATCCATAATATTCTCCTCCTTGCCGGGTGTGTGTTTTCGTTTTGTTCTTAATTGCCACACGGAAAAACATTTTCTTTCTCCACAAAGAACAGAATTTATTTGCAAAGGAGAAATGGCACATACTGCTGCCCCTCCAATAACACACAGGTACAAATCAGGGCCAAGTGCTATTGTGTTACCTCCTATAATGACACAAATAAAGCTAGCTGGGATTCTCTGTTGTTCTCCACCGTATCCCCAAACTCTCCAAACCCACACTGTGCAGCGTATGCTTAAAGGCAAAAGTTAAGGTCGGCACTTTTATGAACTGCAGAGCATTCTAGAAGATGAAGAAAGATGGCCAGCAAATTATAACCTAAACGTAAGTTATAAGCATACGCTTAGGACGAACACAGAAATGGAGCTTTGTTACTTACAAAACGATGGCATGGCCAACTAAACTTAACCTCCCAAGATATCCATCCCTACTTGGCTTTATTACCAATATTTTCTCCATCATATATCATCCTTCGGTACACAAAGAAAGTTGCACTTATCCCGAACAAGAGTACAGCAACCATTTATTAACCAAATCCAAACAGGGGTGACCAGACATTTTTTACCCAAGATGCCACTGTCCATATCACCAGTTCCTGGTTTCCAACTGGAGAATACAGGAATCTACATGACTATTAGCCCTGCCAGACTTCATCTTGAAATAGACTGGCTGGATTTTTTTGAGGTTGGGGGGGGGAGTTAAGAGGGGGAGGCTGGCGGCTGTAAATATGAAGGGTGGAAAGGAGGCCCAAATGATCACCAAGCTCCTTTAAATAAAGTGAGGCAAATAACCCACATTTAGCTCTGGGGGTCTGTCAAATAACCCCTTTTTATATTCTTAAGGAGAGGAGCAGAGGGCAGCAACATTGCTAATGAAAAGGCCTCCCTCAAGGAGCAATCCAATGTGATTAAGAGAAACCATTTATAAGATGTATACCTGGATTCATCTCCAGTCCCCTAATTTGACAGTAACTAGAGATAATTACCCACTTTCACTCAGTCTCCCCTTCAGAGCACCCCCAGAGTGTTTTCCAGAGCCCTGCCATAGACTCAGCAGATTACACACACATCCATCTAGCTATCATTTTAGAAGGTTGGTATACAATCCAGAGGAATGCGAAAACACACAAAATCCTACTACACACATACATGATCCATTGTGTTAGCATTAGAACATAAAGAGCAGAAGAAAGTACTGCAAGAAGAGTTCAACCACCAGCTCCTAGAAACAGGAATTTTCAACTGCAATTCTCCTAAGGTTTTATTTTTATGTCTTATTATATTTAAAGAAGGCGGAGGTATCCCTATTTTGAGGGCGGGGTGGGCAGAGAAGTTAGAAAAAACGAACTCCCCTTCTTCTTTTTAACAATGGGAGAGCTTTTCGTTTTAGATCCAAATACATTTAAAACCCGATTCAGAAAACTGAACAGCAAAAGTTTGACAAACAGGAGAGCAGTTTTAAAACAGGCAGCAATGGGAGAATCTCACACACACACACACACACACACACACACGACAGCACACACAAGGTGGAAAAGAGAAGGAGGCGGGGAAACAAGTATTTATTTTAAAAATCAAGATTTCCCTTTGTTTTGTTCGGAATCCTTACCTTGACTGGGCAGCCATAGTTAAGTTTAGCGAGCCAAACGTCTCCTGTCCATCAGCAGGCTTGGCCTTTCCCTGCGCCCCCACCGCCCAAAACCTCCCCGTCCATTTGCCGATGCGCCTTTGCCCGCACGGCCCCACTCCCCGCCTGCTCAGGATGCGCCCCCCCCCTCTCCCCCTGCCTTCCTCCCCACCACCCAGGCGGCTTCCTGAGAGAAGCCGCTTTGCCTTTCCTAGTTCAGCCCTGCACTAATTTGGATAAGACATCCGGGCACCCGAGGGCCTCCTCCAGTCCGGAAAGATGCATTGCAAGCCAGGAGGGGAAGGGAAAAGGAGGGGGGGGGGAGAGGCCGCTCTGCAACTCCACAGGTAATTAGCCAAGTCCGGGCTATACGTCGGTCGGTCGGGCTCTCGTGGCTTCCGCCTGCCCTTCAAAGGCGAGCGTGGGAAGCGCGCGCCAGCCCCGCAGCTCAAAAGGGAATCGCCATGGCGCCCTGTCTTTCTGGCTAACCCCCTTAAAACCCGCACCTAACTCTCAACAAAAGCCCCCCTCCCCATAATAATTTAGTTTTTGGGGAGGGGTCCCCTCAAATTAAAGTTTGCATGGTACAACCCGCCTCCTTAAATGGACATGTTATTCTGTCAAGGGCGAGAACACGGGAGGGATTGGCTAAGAAAAAAGGCACAAGCCCGGCGAGGCGAACCTATCACAGCGGGAAAGGCCGCTTCCCAGACAGACGCCCCGCCTCGCCGGTTTAGGAGAGGAGGAGGAGAGGAGGAGGAGGAGGCCAGTGCCAAAAGCCTTCACAATGTACAAACACGCACCAGCCGGGACACGGAGTTCCCCGTATTGCTGGCATGCGCGTATGCATCCATGCGAGGAGGTCCGTCCCTAGGAACAGAGACAGGGGAACGGGGCGCGCCAATAAAAGAGGCGGCAGCCGGCAGAAAGACACTGGAAACTTTTGCGGCAGAAGAATGAGGGCCGAGGGGAGGGGTTGGGGACACACGAAGTATCGCTCAGCTGTTATTGCAACCCGACAAGCAGGGAGGGGAGCAGTGCTCTCAAAAGGAACTGCCTTGCTAGATCAGGTCAAGGTCCAACTAAATCAGTGTTTTGTTCCAACAGGGGACAGCCCAAGCAGGGCACAGAGGTGATTCAAAATTTCCCCCCAGTATTGAAAAATCTTACTTTTAGGACTGCAGTTGACTGGTCGATTAAAACTCCTTTGATGTCCTAAAAGGATGCCTCTCGTTTACTGGGCAACCGGATATATTTTTTAAGTCATATTTTAATACAAATGCTTATAAAAATTTGCAAAATTCAAGCACAGCCTTCAGGTAAGGCATCATCCTAAAAGAGGTATTCTTGTGTCAGACATACTTTTTTGTCTCCCACAGGTATGTGTCTAATAGGATCATGTTTGCTACAACAGGTGTGCATAATCGTAAAAATAAAATCTGCTCCTTGCTTCAAATAAAATAGTTTTACCCATATGAAATATGTGAATTTAAATCAATAGATTGAATGACTAAAACTCATATGATTGATAAATTAAAATTTATTTAACTAGGTTGCAGGCCTAATTCTTCTAATTCCACCAGGTAGTCATGAGGCTCACTGGGTTACCTTGGACCAGTCTCAGCTTAACCTACCTCACAGAGTTGTTGCAAAAATTAAAGGAAGGTGGAATAAGGAAATACATGTGCAGTGCAATCCGTTATGACCAGCATATGCACGTAGCCTGGTTTCTTTGCAATAAAAAGAAAAGCATTCACAGTTGACTTTAGGCCTTTACCCCAGTTTACAAAAAAGAAAGAAAAATTAGTTCTCCAGAAGTTATTGCTGAATGTGTGCTCATTGGCCATATTACAAAACGGTAGCTATGTGCAGAGTCTTATCCACGCTGTACATTTCTAGACTTTTGGGATGCAAAGATACGTTTGAACTGCATGCGTAATGCTTGCTGAAATTTCAGGAGGCAGAAGTGGTGGATGAACAAGATTTCCAGTACTTAGGGCCAAGGTATCAATGCCCACCATAGCTTCTAATTTCTCCCCAGGACTATCAATATTAAATTATATAAAATCATTTTTAAAATAAAAATAAAAATGCATATCTATACAATTAAGGGTGCAATCCCAAGCATGTTTAGACAGAAATAAGTCCTACAACTCCCAGCATCCCCTGCGAGCCATACTATCTGGAGAATGCTGAGTGTTCTGTGATTTCCCCCCTAAAATACATAGGATTGCACCCTAAAAGTAATTGTGCAAATTTGTTCAATTTGCATAGCTTATACTGGTTGAAGAATTCACCTTTTTTTAGCACAGTTGTTATGATTACTTTGACAGTATGTTTGGCTTAGAAATTTTTTAATGTGAAGTATACATCACCTTGCCTATATGTACAAATAACAGAGAGCAGTACAATGAAAATGTTGATGTGTTGCAAATTCTAAGCAGGTTGTGAGATTTTATAAATGGGCAGTAGGAGAAAGTTAAGAGCCATTTAACTCCTCCTTGGCAAATAAGGTGTGGCTTGCAAAGCCTTCTTTAGAACAGAATTTTGAAAGGGATCTGTGCCTAGCTGGTGAAGAAGTTAAAGGGATTTTGTACACATTCAGACATTTCCCCACAAGTGGCTTTTTTTTTTACAGCACCTTTTCTGGAATTAATTTTGCAGAAGCCATTCAAAGGGAGAAGGATTTGGAAGAAAGCATCAGTGCAAAAAAGAGAAGTTGGATAGCCCACCATGGTACTATTCAGAAGACACCTAAAACCACGGCTTTAACTACAGTGAATAAGGCTTTTTGCCTTATTCACTGTAGCTAAAGCTGTCTTTTAAGGTGTCTTCTGAACAGGGCCTATATCAAATAAGAGATCAGCCCAGAATAGCTGGTCTTTTCCCCCATTTCATAGTGGCTGGGTGGGGGCAGCACTGCTTCCAGCTGCATGGAGGTGCAGTAAAGCTCAAATGACATGCAGGAAACAGAACTTTTTGCATGTTTGTTTTTATCTGGTAAAGGAGTTGTTGGGTTGGCAGCAGGGACCAAATGGAACAGCAGATAATCAAAAGTGTTAACAAGTGTTGACAGTGTAAAACAAAGATATAAGTAGCTCTCTCTCTCTCTCTCTCTCTCTCTCTCTCTCTCTCTCTCACACACACACACACACACACACACAATTGCAAACCTCCGCCATCCACATTACACTTAAGTAAGGCAACTGCAAGGCAAACCAGCAAAACCAAGACCTCTCGCAACCCGTGGAACACAAGAAAATTATTGAACTGCAACATAAAGCCCATTCTTTGTGAACTCTCCCTTACTTCCTTTCCCATCCAAATAAACCTGAACTCTTTCATATATAGACATTTTTACGCGGGAGCTTTTGCAGCTCATGTTGCTAAAATACACACAACACCCTGATAACTAACACAGTATTGGACATGCATCTGATCTCAGCAGTGAGTGGGGAAGCAGGTCTTCAACAAAGCGGAGGGAAGGCCCATTAATTAACGTGATGTGTCTTAACAGCTTCCATTTACGTCCAATAGAGATTCCTTTGCAGTGGGAGGTGAAAGGGGTCAGCTGCCTATTGTGAGTCCAAGTACTTCAAGCATGCTAGCTATGGGCTTTTCATTTGCAAACAGACCTCTGGCCCCAGTCCATGAATTGTCCCATTGAGGGAAGTTTCAATGGCTAGTGCTCCACAATCTCTCTACTGTACTGCACAGCCAAAATAACCAGTTTCCCAGTGGGGATTGCAGATGTGCCCTTTTACCCATCACCTCAATAATGGTGCAGAGTGTTTTTCCAATGAGCATCCTAAAAATATCCAGCCCCTCCCTCACCCCCTACTCCCTGAATCCATTCATATATGGGTCATTAGCCCATACCAAATTATTAACACACACACCTTCACTCATCACCACTGCAGAGAAAAGGCAAACTGAACAGCCTCATTTGTAAGACATCCTAAGCTTTGGATTAATCGGTAGCTGCTTACAAGAATTCCATCTATACCCCTCTACAAATCTATGAAGCGACCACACTGGGATCACCGTGCACAGTTCTGATCGCTGCACCTTTAAAAGGATACTGTAGAGTTGGGAAGAGGGCAGAAAATGTCAGCTAAAGTGATCAAGAGGATGGAGCAACTCCCCTATGAGGGAAGGTTACAACATCTGGGACAGTTTAGCTTTAAAAATAATAATAAAAGGCGAGTACAGGGAGGTATATGATAAGATGTACAAAATTATGCATGGTATGGAAAAAGTGGGTAAGGGACATTTTTTTCTCCCTCTCATAATACTAGAACACAGGGTCATCCCATTAAGCTGATTGGTTGGAGATTCAGGACAGATAAAAGGAAGTACTTAGTGCATAGTTAAACTGTGGAATTTTTTTTACCACAAGATATATTGATGGGCATCAATTTAGATTGCTTTAAAAGAGGATTAGACGAATTCGTGGGGGATAGGGCTATCAGTGGCTAATAGAAATGATGGCTATATGCCACTTCCAGTATCAGAAGACATATGCCTAGGTATACCAGTTGCTGGGGAACATGGGCAGGAGGGTGCTGTTGCACCTGTGACTTGCTTGTGGGCAGCTGTTTGGCGACTGTGTGAGCAGAATGCTGGACCAGATGGACCCTTGCATGGCTCTTATGTTCTTACAACAGTTTCCCCCAACCTGCTGCCCTACAGATGTGGTCAGGCTACAACCAAAATTTCGAGCTACCAGTTGCAGTTCAGCACCTCTGGAGGGCACCAGCTTAGGGAAGGATAGGCTATGCCCCCCCAAAAAAAAAACCACAACAAAAAACAGGGGAAAGGTTTGTAAGGTCCAGTGAAGGCCGTTCTTCAATGAAAGACACTATAGTGTAGCAGTCAGAATGCTGGACGAGGACTGGCGGCAGCCAGGTTCAAATCCCCCACTCACCTGGCTGCATTCGGACCACACATTAGTCAATGGTGGGTGGAGTAGTCAACTCACAGTTGGGTTTTTTGCAGGTACTCCCCTCATAACATGTTCCTACACAACTGTGGGTGGTTTAGGCTCACACTGAGTGGATTCATAGTCAACCTGGCATTTGACTTGACACAGCCCCCACCCCTCTCCCTACCCTCCCTCCTCCCTCAGTCCTCCCAGTGCCATCCCAGCAGCCTCTGCAGAGAACCTAGCACAGTTTTGGCCACTCTTGCCTGGGAACTCTGTAGCCAGGTGGAAAAGTCCACTCAACAGGTTGCAAAGTCCACTGGCTCAGTTCAGACAACACAATATCCAGTGGTTGTGTGACCAGCTAACTCTGCAGCCAGTTGTGCTTCTCCAGTGGTTTGCTTTTTGTTTTACAAGAAAGTCAACGGTGGGGTGGCTTTTGCCCAACAAACAACACAAATACCAACCATTAACCATTCAACTGACAGTTGACAACTAAAACCACCGGTGGTTATTGTGTTGTCTGAACTGAGCCAGTAGGTCATTTGGGCCATGGTAGTTGTTAATTATCCTCCTCCCCACTCACAACACCTTAAACTCCTCAGAAGGCAGGCAGGATATAGATTTTTTTTTTCTTTAAAAGAAGCTGAAGCTTAAATGTGAACATTATAGCTAGCTAGTCTCTTTCTGGTCTGTTTCACTGCTACACAACTATCCCTGAAGTTTTTAGGGCAATAAAAGAGCCACTGGGGTTAATCTCTAGTAAGCTTGCTTAGAAATGCACTGTTAGTATTACAAACGCTTATGCTTTTTTTGGCCACCTTTAGGTTCGGTGGGCAGGGTGAGTCTCTCTGTGCAATGTTTTCATACTGTATTTTGTATTTGTGCTTTTAACCTGTTGGTTGTTTTATGATGGTTTTAATTTTTGTGAACAGCCCAGAGAGCTTCGGCTATTGGGCGGTATAAAAATGTAATAAATAAATAAGTAGATCCACAGAACACTCTGCATCGCCTCAGAGAATGCTGGGGCACAATCTCCATTTGTGTACAGAACTGGGCCATGACAGACGCCCCTTGAATAGTTTTTTTTTCCCCCAGGGGTCTGCTTAGTCTGCCTGGCCTGTTGAGCCAGACTTGGGCTGGCTGCAATGTAAATGCGAGGATTTCCTGCCAAGAGCTATAAGAAAGAATCTAGAAGTTGTGCAAATTGCCCTTCTTTAAAGAGACTCTCCTGGAGATAACGTCCTTTCGATTTGGGGCTGCCAGACATTAGCCTGCTGTCACTCTGGACAGCTCCATCCTTTGGTTTTTAAGTGTTCCACCAGCCCCACATACTTTTGCAAAGGGTTGGATTTAGCATATGCAGGGGCTTTTGTGTTCCTGTTGGAGTTGAGAGCAATCCAGAGAGAAGGCAGGCTGCAAAGAGCGTTAAATATCTTGCTTTATGTGCCAGCTGAACAAAAAGATTCGCATCCACAGGCAGAACACAGTTTGCTCTTCAGACTCTCTATAGCTGTCAGATTCATTTGGATGCGATATCTGATCCAGGATGAAAAAGAGAGGCATGTTTGGATAGTACTAAAAACTAGGCTCCAGAGGAGGCTTTTGGGGGTTGTTGTGGTTTGCTTTTGCTTTTTTGCTTTAAGATGTCAATGTGTGTATTTTAGTGTGCTCTTGGAGAATTATATAAGGCAATGGAAATTAACTGTCTCAAGCACCGTTTGGTGGGAAGGCAGAATACAAATTCAACAAAAAAGTAAACAAACAAAATCATGTATGCGAAATCACAAAACACTTCAAAGAATATTTAAGGAGAAGTGGTCAAGTCAAGTCCTTTTGAAATAGTGAAAAATCGCCCCGCACAACCACTCATAGATAAGCTCCCTAGACTTGAGCAGTTACTTGCTAGCATATCTCCTGAGTAATTAACTAGCCTGATTGTTTGTGCCCTTTCATGAGTCAAACATGACGCTAGTGCACTTATTAGCCCTTTGAGGCCAAGAGATAGTGATGGAGACAGAACTGAAATCCTGGAATAGCTGGCGACTGGAGGTACCACATTGTAGTGATCTTGGACTAGCCAGATGATCATATTGGAAGACTTCCTCACCTCCCTCTCAGAATTGTCCTGTGACAATTCTCCGTCTTATTCTTAATATCTACCTGGCACTGCTGAGCAAGATGACACAGCTTTAAAACACAGTGTCAGCTGATTAACACCCCAATTCTACTTTTCTTTTACTTTTGCAGCAGTGTGTACCATGAACAGGACCAAATTAAGGGTTGGAAGAGAATGAACCGAAACTGTATACGACTTAGTTTCATGGCCTTTATGGAAGTCACTTTGAGCACTTCTGAGCTGGGAAGGTGACTCAAAAGTTGTATCAAGAAGCACCGCTCCATTGATCTGGTTGTAGAAATGCCATTGTGTTATGGTAGCGCTGTGTGCCTTCCTCCTTTCTGGCACGAAGCCCCTCCTTCTTCACACAGCGCAAAGTCAAACTAGGGAAATTTGCTACTACAAGATGTAGTGATGGCCCCCAATTTGGATGGCTTTAGTTGGACTAATTCCTGGAGGAGAAGGTTATCAATGGCTAATCATCCTGATGGCTCTATGCTACATCCAGTAACAGAGGCAGTAAGCCTATGTAGACCAGTTGGTGGGGAATATGGGTGGGAGGGTGCTGTTGCATTCATGTCCTGCTTGTGAGGTTCCCGTGGACAGCTGGTGGGCCACTGTGTGAGCACACTGTTGGACTAGATGGACCCTTGGTCTAATCCAGCATGGCTCTTATGTTCATTCGGGAACATTGTGCACAGCAAAACTCTGTGAAGCAGTGCTGACTCTGTTTAGCATTCCTGTTCAAGATTGCTCAACAAAAATTGAAACCAGTGGTAGCCAACTTCTATATTTTCAGGAACTCCTCTGTCTTCCAGACAGTGATTGGGATAGCCAGAAATATAATTTGCTGCCCAGTCTAACCCTATTACAAATGGTCAGTTTTCATAATTATGATAGCACACACCACCAAGCAGGAAGAGTTTACAGTTACAAAAATCACATGTACGGCACAGTATCACATACTAATATGTATATTTCCACATTAGAGACTGGAAATCAGGTTCACACACACACACACTAAAGTAGACAAATTATATACAATGGTGGGCAGGCAGTAGTTCTCCAGATGTTTTGGACATCAACTTCCAAAATTCCTGAACATTGGCCATGCTGACAAAGGCTTCTGGGAGTTGACGCCCAAAAAATTTGCAGATCTATCTTCTGCCCACCCATGATTCATGCCTCCCCTCTGGATGTTACGTATGTCATGCCCCCTCTGGAGGAATCTTCCTCAGAAGATGACTTGGAACTAGCCGAGCCAAATGACCTTGAGGTAGATCGGGAAGACCCTGGCTGGGGCCCTGGGTGAGACAGTAGTCGGGCCTCCTTCCCCTCAAGATGCAGTGAGCCTTCTCTGTGAACTGGAGGCAGATGCTGAGCAGCCACCTTGCCCTAGGGAGAACCGTTCAGTTGGCCATCAGACAGAGGAGTGACTCCTTGTGAGTAAAGGGGTATCTGTGAGCAAGACTCTCCTTATGAGTAGGTCTGCAGCTGGGCTCAGAAGGCTCAGGCTTAAAAGCCTTCCGTTCTGAGGGCTGGAACAGTGCCTGTGCACCAGATACTGGATTTGTATTTTATACCAGACTACCAAGCTCTTCTCTGGACCTCCTGTGTTTGGACCACAGACTGTCTTCAGGGCTTCCTTTTGGTACTGACCCATGCGAATTCCTAGCTTCTCTGTCTTTACAACACCAGAAACAGGATGGTAAAATGTGGGATTTCTCCACTTCTTACCAATTGAAGACACTTCTCTTTTCCCTGACAAGTGAAAACAGTGGGCTCATTTCCCACTGACTGCTAAACTGAAACCACATCAGAATGTCACCAAACCAATGAAAGTCATGCTTCATTCACACGCCTGAATAAAGTACATCAGTAGTTTCCCCCGGAATTTGAAAGAAGTATATGATATGTCATAAATTGATGTAAAAAAGGGGGGATGTGTCAATTTCCAGCACTTTTTACCTTGCTGTAATTTTTATCAGATCAGTTTCGAATTCTGGGCCTCATTAGGTAGTTATTAGCTCAACCAGTGTCAAGCCATAGAACTTCGAGGGTTATAATGGCAGAACCTTTTTTGGGAGTGGGGGGAGCCTCATCTTAACTAGAGGGGCAACTCTTATGCCCCTTTAATGGGAATGGTTTTTGTGGCTTTCATGCAAATTGCTTTGATCTGGAAATGTGACTCAAACGTTTTATGATCACAGGAGTACAAAATGCAATTGCATTTCTTGATTAAAATCAGGGGCTAGACCTAGGTGTCAAGGTAGGGGGTTGGGTGCAGATCCGTCCCGTGGGCCACTGGCTAATTGCTAATCTAAGCTATTTTACAAGTTGCCTGCAGAATGGCCACAGTGCCACAAGTGACCCTTCTGAAGAAACCTACATTTGACAAACTCTGTGCCAACTTCTTCTATGGAAAGTATAAGTAGCAGTAAGGCAGATTTCGGTTTACAGCAACTGTACCAATGTAAGTTTGCTACCAAGAGCCACCATGCAAGGCAGAATGTTTGGAGGCCTTCAGCAATGTCTCTTTAAGACTTGAAGGGAAGAGAAGCATATTGATTTGGTTCGCACAACACAACAGCCTACCATGGCTTGATTTACCCGCATGCACTTGGTTTACCATGTCATGCGAACCCAGGCAGCAGAGGTTGTTTGAGGGTTAGAAAACCCTCAAATAAGCCATGGCACGATGCGACAGCCCCTGCAGGCAAATTAAGCCATGGTGGCTGATCATGATGTGCAAACAGGCCCATAATCAGTTACCTCTTGCAATATTCCACCCTGTTGCAAGTGGGTTCCAACTGCTGCATTTCAACACAAAAAGTCACCGATAACGTTTCTTGCAAAGAGCATGAAACAAGATGGCATTTCCTCACTAAAAGCCTCTGAACTGCACATCATCCTCACCCAGCGTTAAAACCTTACCCGTTTTTGCTACTTGCTGCATTTGTGGAAGCCATCTTGACAATTCTGCGCAAATCAGCTCATCTGGAAAAGGAGAAATAATAATCACCCATCAACTATCGAGATCACTTTTTGAAGCAAATCATCAACTCGATATAGCATTTGTAAATTGCAAAGCCCTTTTCCAACATTTAACTTATTACTCCCAAAAACACCAGTAAAATACCACCTATCTTAGCACAGCACCTTTGTGACTAAAAAGTCAAGACGTGGTGAGCGAACTCTGCTGGACACTAAGCAAGGAAAACACACATCCAAGAGCTGAAAAAAGAAGTCCCAGTAGGGTAGGCGTAGACGCAATTTATATTCCCTTCCCTAACCTCACACCTTCCAGATGTGCTGGACTACAACTCCCATAATTCCTAACGACCATGCTAGCTGGGAAAGATGGGACTTGCAGTCCAACACATATGGAGGGCATCAGGTTGGGAAAGGTCTGTGCAACATGCCCTCCACTCTATTTTAACTATCACGACTGTAGAATTGGGATTTTGTTCATGTCCCAACCATTTCCCCCTTCTCTTTCTCCCCTTGCATCTTTGCTTCATGTCCACCCTGAGGAAAAGTTCGGATGAATTCAAAAGCTTGCTCATTACATTGTGACTTTTTTGATGGGTCCCAGTAAAGGTATTGTGATACTGTTGCTTTTGGATTTTTTAAAAATGTAACTTGCGGACAAACACAGCTTTCCACAAGTTTCACTTGCAAGCCTGGAAGCAGCTCCCAAACTAACCTACTCCACAGGGTTGTTGTGAGGATAAAATTTGGTAGCAAGCCAGGGAAGGAAGCGGAAAAAGAGATTACAGAGAAGCAAATAATGAAGAAAACAAACACTGGAACCTTTAGATATGTTCCTTCTTCAGCTTTGCAGCACAAAACAGTCTTTCCTTCTCTCTCCTGGCTGACACTGACACACACACGCAGTCCCAGAGCCTTCAAGATTATAAGAATTCTAAGACGCCAAGAGCTTCCTTCAAAGCAAGGCACAGGAAGTTTGCTTTCTTTTAAGTGGTTTGCACATGTAACGCTGCTAGAAATACTTATAAACACAAAACCGATATATATTAGAGGCAGCTTCCTCGAGAGAGGGAGAGACACCCCTATAGACTATTGTTATTATTCACTACTAAAAGGCATGCAAAGAGTTCCAGCTGCAGGAGAAAGAGGGGGGAGGTGGTGGAGGGGCAGAAGGCTGGTGCTGGGACTTATGAAAGTTCAAAGAGAAAAGTAAACAGCATGAACTGGAACAAGTTCTAATCACGGTAGGTTGGGAGCAGGAAGATTACAGGCTCCAAAGGCTGGCCCAACTGTACTAGCAAGCCAAGCGACTGCTAAGGCTGCAAAATTTTATTGGGGGCGCCAGGGAGGAAGGGTTCGATCCTGGACAACCATCTGTCAGGGACGCTTTAGGGTGGATTCCTGCATTAAGTAGGGGGTTGGACTCGATGGCCTTGTAGACCCCTTCCAAATCTGCGATTCTATGATTCTAGAGTGCAGACAAAAGAGCCTGGCTAGGGAAGCCGCAAAATGTAGAATCACAGAATAGTAGAATTGGAAGGGGCCTATAAGGCCATCGAGTCCAACCCCCTGCTCAATGCAGGAATCCACCCTAAAGCATCCCTGACAGATGGTTGTCCAGCTGCCTCTTGAATGCTTCTAGTGCGGGAGAGCCCACAACCTCCCATGGTGATTGGTTCCATTGCCGTACTGCTCTAACAGTCAGGAAGTTTTTCCTGATGTCCAGTCAGCATCTGGTTTCCTCTAACTTGAGTCCATTATTCCGTGTCTCTGGTTGTGCCATGCAAGGTATGGTTTGGTATCAGCATTGCTTTGTAAAAATTATTTATGAGATTGGATCCCTGCTTTTTGAACTGGAGTCCCCAAAGGGACTCATTGTGACATTTGCAAAATACAACTATCTCACTAAATAAAATTTTAAAATCGTGCACTTAAAAAAATCTAATTATGTAAGAAGTGGGATTGCAAGGAAAGTTATTTGGGGCCAGGGTCTGTGCCTCAGTGGTAGGGCAGCTGTTTTGTATGCAAAAGGTCCCAAATTCAATCCTCCGTATCTCCAAGCAGAGCTGGCAAGACTCCTGCCTGGAACCCTGCAGAGCCATCTCTGCCAGTCAGCGTCAACAATACTGGGACAGATGGCCCATAAGGCAGCTTTCCTTGGCCCTACGGGTCAGATGAGTGGAAGGTAAGAAGAGGAACCCAAGATTTCATAGAAAAGAGAACTTTATAATATTGAAATAAAAAACAAAACAAAATAGAAACCAGCAACAAAAGTCTCCCACACATGGAGAAGGTTTCGTTTCTCTGAAGTGATAGACAGGGCACCAGAAGCAGGCATGCAAGGTGTCTTTGTCTTCCTCTTTCCCTCTCCTGGTTCTTTCACACAGGGCAGTTGGTCTAACTTGGATAATGGGGTGGGGGGACAGCTGAATCATTGGATGGAGTCCTTTTAATATCTCTTTTTCAGCTGGAAAAGTAGTTCTTATCTAGAGTCAGTGGGCTTAAGAGTGCTAGACAGACTAAGAACTTCTCTACATGTGATTTATTGCATGCTCATGATTGGCCTCTCAAGGAAGTTTGTAGGTCCTTCACATGATGCCGCTTATCTCTAGGACGTTTCTCACACCTTCCCCTGGAAATCTCACTAAAAAATACCACAGAGACAATCTGGTATCTAAAATAATTGCAGGATTAATTCTGCCACTAGATGGAGATGTTTCATTGAACTTTATTGGCCAGAGGGGAAGGTTTCAATTACAAATCATGTGGTCGCACCTGAAGGAGCCCATAGAGAACATGAAGAAAGGCCAGAAAGGGTGGTGGTGGGGGGAGACTGGTAACCTTTGTAAACCTCCCCGAAACCTTTGTAAACCACCCAAAGAGCTTTGGTTACGGGGCAGTATATAAATGTAATCAAATAAATAAATAAGGGGGTGGTTCCCCCCCCCTTAATGTAGAGACGCTCTAAGGCAGCCTTCACAATGTAGTGCCCTCCAAATGTGTTGGAGTGCAAGTCCCATCGTTCCCAGCCATGAATGCTCCTTGAGCTTCGAGAAAGCAGCTCAGGGTAAAAATGAAATAATTAGAAATACAAATGGCTTTCTTCAAAAGAGCCAAGAAAGAGCTGAATGTCTGAGCAAAAATACAGCTTTTTAGCACAAAGGCCTTATCAAAGCGACTATTATTCCACAGTCAAAACATACTTGGCAAGCCGAAAGTCCAAGGTTCTAACCCTGGCATTTCCAATTAAAGGATCAAGGAGCAGGTAGTGTGAAAGCCCTTTTTCTGTTTAAGACCTTAGAAACCTGTGGCCACATGGACCATAGTCCAACATGGTTTGAGGCATGTCCTATGTTCCTTTGCCAGAAGACATGGGCTGCCCAATTAAACAATGGCCGTCGCTGAATTGCATATATTCAGGTATTGCTGAATTCTGGAAGAAAGGGTGATTTGCAATTCACATAGGGTTTTTAGGGCACAACCCTATGCAGGTTTAGACAGGGGGGAAAAAACTCCTACAACTGCCAGCACCCCCCAGCCAGCTGTGTAGGACTTTTTTTTCCTGTCTAAACCTGCATAGGATTGAGCCTTGAATTAACAAGAAGCTTTATGATCTTTGTTGCCACATTAGTAGCCACTCACCTTAGAACTACAGAGCTGTGGGACATTTCACTTTCTCTCCGGGTCACACCGCCTCCTAAACAGTTGTCTGCTTTCTCTTCTCTTGGGGGTTCCAAAGCAGCTAATTCTCATATAGCAGCGGTCCCCAACCTTTTTGGCACCAGGGACCGGTTTCATGGAAGACAATTTTTCCACGGACCGGGGTGGGTGGGTTGAGGGGATGGTTTTGGGAAGCCCCCCCTCCCGCACCCCCCACTCCAGCATCATGGCTTCACTTTGGCTGGGTGGGCACCCAGCCGAAGCGAAGCCAGGATGCTGGGGCGGGCGGGCAGCTTCAGAATGGCGCGCCTGGAAGTCACTCTCCAAGAGCAGCTTCCAGCCGGGCGCACTATTCCGAAGCCGCCCCAGCCCAGAGTCCTGGCTTCGCTTCGGCTGGGCTGGCGAGATGGCGCCCTGCGCCCAGGTACGCTGGGGTGGGGGTGGGTGAAAGCAGTTCACCTGCGTGGCCCAGTTCCTAACTGGGCCACGCAGTTTACCCTACCCTGTGCCTGTTTGCATTCTCTTCCCCTCCTTATTGTTCTACTATGATTTTATTAGATTGTAAGCCTATGCGGCAGGGCCTTGCTATTTACTGTTTTACTCTGTACAGCACCATGTACATTGATGGTGCTAAATAAATAAATAAATAATAATAATAATAATAATAATAATAATAATAATAATAATAACAGGCCATGGACTGAGACCAGTCCATGGCCCGGGGGTTGGGGACCCCTGTCATATAGGATGGCAACATCCAACTGGTAGCTGGTAGCCGTTATCATCAAGCTGTCAAGGAACCCAGTAGCAAAAGGAGTTTGGTCACATTGTTGTAAGCCTCGGAAATTGGTGTCAACTAAGAATCACACCAGTCCAGCAAGGCCTATCCCTAGAGATTTATTTATTTATTTATTACATTTATATCCCGCCTTTCCTCCAAAGAGCCCAAGGTGGCTTACATGATCCTCCCCTCCATTTTTAACCTTATAACTTCAGGCAGTGTTTCTTGAACTAAGGCCTTCTTTAACCTTATGAAATAAATAAGGTCTTCTTTAATCTTATTCTGTTCTACTCCCACACCAACACCAGCACAGTCCACTTTCTGTTTGGGAAGTGAATGTAAGAAGAGACACGCAAATCAGACCAAAGGCCAGGCCAGCTTTCTGTTCACAAGTAGGACATAAGTGCAATAGCACCTTCACACTCATGTTCCCCAGCAATTAGTAGTAACAGGCATACTGCTTCCGCTATTGGACATAATATACAGCTTCCATGACCAACAGCCATTCCGCAACTCTGATACTGAAGGCAGCATATAGCCATCAGGATTAGTAGCCACTGATAGTCTTATCCTCGATGAATTTTACTAAAGCCCTTTAAAAGCCATCCAAATCGGTCCATCATTACATTTGTGGGAGCTATTTCATAGTTTAATCAGGTGCATCTGGCAAAGAAGACTGCAGCCCGCAATAAGTCCCGAGGGATGTTACTATTTGCAGTCCAACACATCTGAAGGGCACCGGTTTGGGTAAGGCTGTTTTAAGGTGCCCCGAAACTCTTTATCCGTCCAAATGAAGATAAAGCAAAATGCACAACACTGGTTGGAATTTGGAACAAATGGGTCAAGGAGGTTCCTTAAAAGCAGGGCTGTGGAGTCAGAAGCAATTCTTGGGTTACTGGAGTTGGTAAAAATGTACCAACTCTGACTCCTAATAAATTTAAATTGTATATAGAGTTGCGATATGTCCCTGAAAACCAAGATTGTCCTGGATTCCAGCCAATTCCAAAATATTCTGGCTGGTTGGAAAAAAATCCCAGATTCGCAGTCCAGCTGGCCAGAGAAATTCAGACCCCCTCAGCGGATCGGCAGCAGCAGAGAAAAAGACGGATCAATGTGCCGCCTTTTCCAGAGTGCCACTGCTCCTTCACAGGCAGGCTCAGACGAGTCACCAAGACTCAGGTGCTCCAAGCATGTGAGTTCCAAGCGCAAGAAGGAGTTCGGTAATCTTGGCTGGTTGCGGTAAGCGCTGGGCCCCGCTGGGTTGTTTGTGGGGGAAGAAAGGGTTTTTGGGGGTGTATGAGGGAAGGAGTGGGGGGAGGAAGGAAGGGAAGCACAAAAACGTTCACTTTTAACTGAATAAAATACAGTTGTTACGAAGTAGCTCTCCTGTGAGTGAGCAGTACAGACTCCATTTTGAGGCAGCCAACAGTCACGGTGTTTTCACCCCTCCATCTCCAACAGAGATGAGGGGGGAAAAACAGGAATGGGGTTGAGAGCAATCACAAGGCTAGGTCAAGCAGTTCGTTTAGAAAAGAATCACCTTACTTAGCCACAGACGCTCTATGACCAATGTCTAAAGATTCCTTACAAGTGTGTGTGTGTGAGTCTCATTAGAATGTGTGCAAGTTGTACACGGGTCTAATGAGAGCATATCACGTAACACAGTAAAGGAGATTTTTATTTAGATTTTAGAAAATAGAACCTCATTGTTTTCATTTTTGGGCTTCTTTAATAAATAAAATAAAAAAACCAGAATGTCTTAGTTATAGCCTTTAGACCCGGGCTTTAACAGGTTAGGGTTCTAAAAAGTTGCGTGCTTGCAGTCGATGTAGGAAATATATAGAAAATTTATTTCCTATATTGATATATAATTAAAGGTGTCGGAGGTGCCATGAATAAAGGAGTCAGAGTCGGAGGTTTTATGTGCAGACTCCACAGCCCTGCTTAAAAGCTAACATTATTTTTGAAAGTATCATCCATGAATAGCAAAGTGCATCTCCTATTGGCGTCAGACCACTATCATGTGGAACAGAGATAAAAAAAGAAAAAATCTTAAGAGCCAAACAGTATTTTCAAAAGAATTTGCTGCATATCTAATAGGAACAAAAGTCTTACATCCTGTGGAATCACAGAAACCTCACATTTCAAATGGACGTTCTCCTATTTGGGAAGCCTTTGACCGTTTCTCAGTGAGCAGATATGATTTAGTTACTGCACAATTCTTTTGTATCTGATTCTGCTACTCCGAAGACTCAGAGCATAAAAATTACTAAACCAGGGAATGAGAAAAGGAGTTGGCTAAAGCAAGATTGAATGAGCAACCTCTAGCGGGCAAAATTCCACATGGCTTTGTACAGATGGTTTTAAAGAACAAAGTTGTAGAACAAACCATTTGTCAGTATAAACCACAAATATTTCATTAAAATTAAAAAAAACCCAGCTCCGTCTTATTATACATCATTTGTTTCATGATTTGGTGGATTATTTAGAGCTCACCTGAACATTCGATGTCCATTTCAAGACAGGCTTTGCAACACATTATTATTCCAACTACAGATAACTTCAAAGTTACTTCATACATTACATTTTTAATTGGTATATGTAAGCCATTTTATATATGCTTATACAAGGACAATCTCATCTAGACTTGGAATAGACTCCCAGTCATTCTCTCCCATAAGTTCTGGGGACACACAAATTCAGAAAGGCCAGCCTACCCACCCTCCTGGGAGATTCTACTTAATAAGCAAAGAAGTTCAAGAAATATAATGATACATTATTCTAATAACTGTAAATGTATTACCAGAACTTTGGGGGCTATTTGCTCCTCTGCCTATATTGTGCAAAAGATCAGATGTCCCCATCACTCCACTCTCATTACACAACTGTTGCACGCACACATAAAAACACAGAGAGAAAACACAACTTTACCACTCCGTGCATCATACAAGAGCACGCACCAGGAACCACATAATATGTGGCCAAATATTATGCGCAAATGCTGCTTTGTTTGCACCTGAAGAAATGTGGTGGTCAGACTTACATCAGGTGCATAGATAGCAACATATACACCTCAAGTTTGGATTACTGCAACGCGCTCTATGTGGGGCTGCCCTTGAAGCTGCTCCGGAAGCTGGAGCTAGTGCAGAATGCTGCAGCTCGGCTGTTGTCTGGAGCTGCCCCTTTCCAGCACGTAACTCCTCTGCTGAGGGAACTGCACTGGCTGCCTATTCACTACTGGGCCAGGTTTAAGGTTCTTGTACTTGTGTACAAAGCCCTAAACAACTTGGGACCAGGATACCTGAGAGAGCGCCTTCTCCCTTACCAACCTGCCCGGTCACTGAGGTCATCCGAGGGCCTGCTCCTGGTGGTTCCACATAGATCCATCCTCCGACTGGAATCCACCAGGGGAAGAGCCTTCAGCGTGGTGGCCCCCCTCCTGTGGAAATCCCTGCCTCTGGAGGTCAGGCAGGCACCAACCTTGTACTCCTTTTGGCGCCTCCTGAAAACATCTTTATTCCAAGAAGCCTTTCCTTAATATGCAGCCTTGAATCTCTGTTTTTGTTTCTTTTAAATTTTGTTTTAACTGTTTTATTCTGTTTTTATTTTCATTTTGTCTTGTACACCGCTCTGAAATTTTTCAACGGGGAGTGGTATATAAATATTCTAAATAAATAAATAATATTTTTCAGCCCCATGTTGGGGCTACTTTCACAACACGCTAACCCACACCCAGTGGTTGAGTGTGGGTTGTTTTTGTTACACTGTGTTGTCTGAACTCAGGACATCTTCAGGGTGGTTTGTTAATCATGCCTATTAATCAACAACCCAACAACAAACCATGGACTCTCAAGGGCTGAGTTCAGACGACACACTAATCAACGGTTGTTTCCCATTCTGTTCCTATTAATATCGAAACACCATCCAGCATCGCCTCTTTCAATAATACCACACCGCCCGTTGCCCTTCAGGCTCCAAAGTTCTGAGCTATTCTCATGCAAATAAACTCCCCAGAGACATCGGTTTCAACACTTTCCAGCGTTTTGCAGAGAATTGTCATTTGCTTGCTTTTAAAAGCAACTGAACAGAACAAGTAATAGGATTAGGGCTGACAATCGGAAAAACAACAACAACAACACTGCAGAAAAGTTTTCCCCCTCCACAAACACAAAAGCACCATCTGGTCGTGATTGCTTTTTCCGCCCCTTTCCCAAACTAAAGCGTCAGACATTCCCTGCAAAGCAGAAACCGAAGGTTGTTTTGGAGTTGTGGTTGTTTTATTATCTTCTATGCAAAAAGAAAAGAAAAGAAAGGAAAGGAAAACACACACGGAGAAAATGGATTCTCACCTCCGCTAAAACCGTGCAAAATCCATCTGCAGACAGGAGAAGGTAACAGAAGGAGGTGGTCTGAGTGTCCTCGCTCCAGCAACGGCAGGGGCGCAGAGGGGTGGGGGGAGAAGCCAGGCTGCTCTGCTTGTTTGCTCTCTCTGCCCCCCCGCCCCCCTGTAACCTGTTGCTGTTCCTGCTGCAGCAGCAGCTGCTGCTGCAACCTCATTACACTGGGAGAGGGAGAGAGAGCAGGGCTGGAATAGAGTGCAGCCGGATTGGCTGTCCGAAAGAGAGAGCCGCTCCAGGAAGTTCTAGCTCCGCCCCCAAAACTCTCGACCCGCCCCTTCCAGGGGAGAATTCCACCCTCCCCCTCCCCCTCCCCCTCCCCCTCTCTGCAACCGCCGAAGCGTCTCCGGAAGAACCCGAAGTCTCCCATCCTGCAGATCAGTGGAGGCTGGCGGCTCCTATGTCAGTGGGGCGGTAAATCCGCTCTGGGTTTCAGTCCTCCCTCTAGAGGAGTTCAGCACTCCACGGGTTCAGCACTTTGGATGACTCCTTTGGAGTTCTGACAGGCCCTGACCGAAGTCCAGAGCAGATTCACCACCCCACTGACATAGGAGCCCCCAGACTCCACGACCCCAAAACACTAAAGCTTTTCTTCTCGTTCTCCTTGGTACAGAAGTATGACAAAAAAGAGTGCACTCCAAAGCCGCAATCATTTCAAAAACCGAAGCACTGCACCGGCATTATCTAAGTAACCTGTACAACAGCCCTGCATTGTAGGCCAGTATTATTAGAGGTGGTCAGCGGAGGAAATGGCCGTAGTTCAGTGGATGCACACATGCTTTGCATGCAGAAGGCCTAAGCCTTCTCCAGCTAAGACGGTCATGTAGGCCATGAGAAATATCTCCTTCTGAGATCCTGGACAGCCCCTACTAGAACTGGGTTTATGGGTAGGGCTCAGCATTACAAAGCTTCCTATACTCATCAGGGTGACCATATGGAAAGGAGGACAGGGCTCCTGTATCTTTAACAGTAGTATTGAAAGGAGAATTTCAGCAGGTGTCATTTGTATGCATGCAGCACCTGGTGAAACTCCCTCTTCATCACAACAGTTAAAGCTGCAGGAGCCCTGCCCTCTTTTGTATTTTGTCACTCTAGTATAGCTCCTGCAGCTTGAAGTTGTGATGAAGAGGGAGTTTCACCAGGTTTTGCATGCATGCAAATGACACCTGCTGAAATTCCCTTTTCAATACCACTCTTACAGATACAGGAGCCCTGTCCTTCTTTTCATATAGTCACCCTAATACTCATACTATCCCTATGTTCCAGATGGGAAACTAAGGCTGAGAGAATAGTGGCCACTTCTGAGCTTGTGGCTGAAGAAATACTTGAGGCAACCTCCAAGACCAGGGGTGAGCAACTTGATGCCATCCAACTGTTTTGGACTACAATTCCCATAAGCCCCAGCCAACATGGCAAATGATCAGCAATAATGGGAGTTATAGTCTAAAGCATCTGGAAAGCACCAGATAGCCACAAAAACTATACCACACCAGCTCTCACTTTCGAAATTCACAGAGACTGTAAAATAATGTTTTAATCCATGGGACCAACCAAGTTTCACAATGTGGAAAACATAGGCTGACCATATGGAAAGGAGGACAGGGCTCCTGTATCTTTTAATATTTGTATAGCAAATGGCATTTCAGCAGGTGTCTTTGTTATGCATGTAGCACCTGGTAAAATTCCCTCTTCATCACAACAGTTAAAGCTGCAGGACCCCTTCTCTCTTTTGTATCTGATCAAGAGGGCAGGGCTCCTGCAGCTTCATGGTTATCTCAAAATGCTTAACCATCAAAGCTTAGCATGTTGTCTGAACAGGGCCAATATATCTGGCATACGTAGGCTGCAATCCTATGCCCACTTTCCTGGGAGTAAACCCCAGTGAACTCAGTGGGGCTTATTTCTGAGTAGACATGCATAGGATTGTGCTGTTACTGTAAGGAAAGAGCTCTGTGTAGTACAGGAGCCATTATGCTTAGCCATTAGCATTATATTAACTGAGGAGTGGTAAAATCAACATAGATTTCAAATCAATCAACGTTATAGTAAATATAATGTTAATTTACTATCTTGGAAGAATACAGAGCTATTAATTTTATTTATACTGTTACTTTAAGGGTGTTTGCAGGTCCAGCCATATAGAACAATAAGGCATTGTGGGTCTTTTCAGGAATATTTGAGAGAAGACCATCTGTTGTTCAGGGACAGACTTTCACAACCTTATCACAGTACCAAAATAAACTAACCTTGGTCCAAAGAAAAGACCCATTAATCTGTTCTTCTCCCAAGTGGTGCTGAGTGCATGCAGGCAAGATATTAAGTTTCATGTCTCCTCCTACACAAAACCGCACTTTTGGTGGAAAATCAGGCTTTTCTTAATCAGCAGCTCAGGGAGTGCTACAAATTTCACAGGCGAGCCAGGAAGAGAGAAAGATAAGAAATCCAAATTAATCACAGCAAGAAAACATCAGAAAACTTCCAAGCCAGGTAGAAAACAGCTAGTGTGGTGTAGTGGCAAAAGTGTTAGACTGAGAGTCAGGAGATCCAGGTTCTAGTCCCCACTTGGCCATGGAAGCTCACTGGGTGACTTTAGGTCAGTCACAGCCTCTCAGCCCAACCTACCTCACAGGGTCGTTGTTGTGAGGATAAAATGGAGCGGTGGAGGAGGATTAAGTATGCCACCGTGGGTTCCTTGGAGGAAAAAAAGCAGGATATAAATGAAATAAATAAATAGTCACCAAGGCAATGGACTCTCCAAGTGTTCTTGGCTACAACCACTATACGCCCCAACCAACATGGCCAGGGACTATGGCAGTTGTAGTACTAAATTATTATTAGATTGTAAGCCTATGCGGCAGGGTCTTGCTATTTACTGTGTAATCTGTACAGCACCATGTACATTGATGGTGCTATATAAATAAATAAATAAATAATAATAATAATAATAATAATAATAATAATAATAATAATAATAATAAATATTTGGAGGACACTGGATTGTGTACTCTCATGTAAAGACCTCATATACGAAAGGTTATTACCTGAGGTTTGCCTCACTCAGCACCATTCAAAATGTATTCTTAAGAACATAAGAAGGGCCATACTGGATCAGACCAAGGGTGCATCTAGTCCAGCACTCTGTTCACACAGTGGCCAACTAGCCATCGGCCAGGGATGAACGAGCAGGACATGGTGCAACAGCACCCTCCCACCCATGTTCCCCAGCAACTTTTCTCAGCTATATCATCTTAGGGTTCAATCCTCTGCATGTTTAGACAGAAAAAGGTCGTAAAACTCCCAGCATTCCCTATGCTGGCTGAGAGTTGTAGGACTTTTTTTCTGTATAAACATGCATAGGATTGTGCACGGAATTTGTGATTCGTACTGCAGATTTAAGACTACTGACTACAGAATTGGCTGACTTTAATGACAGTCTGCTGGAGCAAGTGGATAAGAAGCTCCATCACAATATTTCTGTCAGCTAAACTGAGAAATGCATCCCCACTCAGCCACGAAGTTTTCTTGGTGAGCTTCTGCCAATCACCCTTTGCCTTACCTACCTCACAGGGTTGTTGTGAAAATAACATGGGATGGATGGGTTGACTATGTATACCACCCTGAGTTCCTGAGCTCTTCTGAGGAAGGCTGCCATAAAAATATGATAAATATAAATAATATGAAGCATCTTGCATATTCAAGAACCACATTTCCCCTTCTTTTGGCTTTATGGGCCAGCGTAATCCCGAAGACATTCAAGAAGACAGTTCTTTTGCTCCTGCTTTCTACTTCCTTGTTTTAGTTCCTGCATTTAACAGCTTTCTTTACACAGAGCCAACGATGAAGAATTGCAGGCGGCAGCAATATTTTGGGCACGTCAACAGTGCAATGCATAATTTAATAATGTGTGCTTGCTCAGCTCAGCAAAGTCACTCAAATATATCTTCCCTTAGGAATTTCACGCTTCCTTTCCAGCTGGGACGTGGCGACACACTGGACAATGCAGTTCCCTTTGTGGGAACGACACTGCAAACAAAACAAAACCAGACCCTCTTGGCTTGCTTAAAGATTTGGCTGGCAAAGCTGGAATCAAGGCATATGTTGAACATTCTGTTCCATTAAGTTGACAAGCAGTTTCTCTCTCTCTCTCTCTCTCTCTCTCTCTCTCTCTCTCTCTCTCTCTCTCTCCCCCCCCCAGCCCATTCTCAGCCTTACGCTATATATATCTTCATGACAGCAGACTAAAAAGTAAAATGACAACTCCCATTCTGGGGAGATCTCAACAAGCAACGAAGGGATCCACTTTCGCTACAGATGAAGGGAGGTCTCCTGTCCTGGCCATAATTGGCTACCTTACTAGGCAACAGCTAGGGCTCAAACCCTCCCTTTCCAATGATCTGAGATGCTATTGCGTATGTAGGCAAAAAGGTACCATCTACTCACAGGAGGGAGGTATCAGCCAGCTCTGGTACTACTGCAGAAGTACAAAACAACAACAACAACAACACCCCACAACCTTTTGTGTGTGAGGAACCCCTAAGGACTATGCATGCTCAGTGGCTAATGAATGGTGACTAGCTGCTGAGGGAGATATGGGGAATAGAATGGTGTATTCTGAACAGGATTACTCCACGCTGCAACATTTTGTTGCAGGTTCAATTTGTATTGTGTACCTTCAGAGCCCTGCCATAAGGAGAGGTTTGCTGTTGTTTTTATTCAGAACAGTAATCCCAGTACGGAGCCTAATCTCAGTAGTGTGGCAATGGGCTGTGGTTACTTATTGGTGAGAGAAAGGTGCTCTTTGCATGCCACGAGGTGTTTGTTTATGTTATATCACATACTCTGGTTGCAGGGGGAGGGGGCAGTTGTACCTAGTAGGACTCAACAGCTACTTCACATGCAGAAAGATAAGCAGTGAAGCTTTTCTCCTTTCCTATATTTCCGAACCAGGAAAAGAACAAGGGGCAAAAGGCACTGGAGTCGTGCCAGGAAAAAAGTTGGCAAATTAAGGTCTCTAGCTAGGTCAGAGTTATTGCTCAATAGTTCTAATAGACAGGCTTCTGAGCACAAAACACAAAGTAAGTGCAGTGACCAGGCCTGCCCAGCCAGGAGTCATTTACTACGCCTAAAGGCATTTACTCTGAAGAAGCTGGTCCTTGTATCCCATGGTTTGAAGGGAATAGGCTTGTATGATCTGAATAAAAAACCCTCTCCTTATGGCAGACAGTGTTCATTCATTACAATATTTAAATGGTCCAATTAAATTGATTGGCAGACAGCCTGTTTTAGCATAAACAAAAGGAAGTGCTCCTACAGACAATACAATATTAACCAATGACCCAGTTCGCATGTCATGGTGGCAATTCCTGGATTGTTTATCCCAGGAATTGCCAGTGACAAGCTCTGTGTGCAAGCCATTTCCTCTTTTAATTAACAACCTGGGAATGCCCATTTCCTAGGTTGGTTTGTGAAGTGAAAACCTGAAACTCTGGATTGTTTATGAGTTAAACAACCCAGAGTTAATCCAATAAAATCCATGGGTTAGCCCTGGGTTATTTAACCCATGAACAACCCAGAGCTCCCAGGTTCATACGTCACGAAACAACCTGTTAATTAAAAGTGGGAATGACGGGCTTGCATGCTACGCTTGTCCCCTGCAATTCCTGGATTAAACAGCCCAGGAATTGCCACTGTGATGTACGAACCAGGTCATGGTTGAAGTTCCATTTCTTTCTATCAAGCGTATCTTTTGTGCCATTTTCCCCAACCATTGATTGTTTGGTAGTTTCCCTTCTTTTGCGCAGTTTTTCACCATTTGAAAAGGCTATAGCAGTAAGGGCTTTAAGCAAAACTATGCTGTTTTTTTTTTTTTTTTTTTTTTTTTTTTTTTTTGGCATTTTGGCCCTGCCTCTTTTATATTTGCATTACAGACCCAGGAACTGCAAAGACACACACTGTTTTTAAGTGTCTGGTGTGAAAATAACCTTACTCACAAAAATATAACTACAAAGCCTGCATTTTCCTGCAACAATGTGAATCGGTAGATTAGAAGACACCCCTTTATTTTCTTTTTGGGACTGGGATGCAAAAAACAAAGTCTTACGCTAGAGAATTGAAATATAAAGCAAATTCAGTATTTCAGGATGATGGTTCCATTTGGTTATTCCCAAAACCAGTTTTCTGACACAGATTTATTCATGCACTATATTCATGTGCATGAATAAATAAATTCACTATATTTTGCAAAATCATGGAAGACGGGTGAGGTGCCGGACAACTGGAGGAGGGCTAACGTTGTCCCTATCTTCAAAAAGGGCAAAAAGGAGGAACCTGGGAACTACAGACCAGTCAGTCTGACATCCATCCCTGGGAAAATTCTGGAGCAGATTATAAAGAAGTCAACCTGTAAACACCTTGAAATCAATGCAGTGATTACTAGAAGCCAACATGGATTTGTCAGGAACAAATCCTGTCAGACTAATTTGATCTCATTTTTTGATAAGGTAACCTCCGTTGTGGACCGTGGGAACGCTGTGGACGTCATATATCTTGACTTCAGCAAAGCTTTTGACAAAGTACCACATGACATTCTGATTAACAAACTAGGTAAAAGTGAGCTGGACAGAACAACTATTAGGTGGATTCACAGTTGGCTACAGAATTGGACTCAAAGAGTACTTATCAATGGAACCTTCTCAAACTGGGGAGAGGCAACAAGTGGGGTGCCGCAGGGCTCAGTCCTGGGCCCAGTGCTCTTCAACATTTTTATTAATGATTTGGACGAGGAGGTGCAGGGAACGCTGATCAAATTTGCAGATGACACAAAATTGGGTGGGATAGCTAATACCCTGGAAGACAGAAACAAACTTCAAAGTGATCTTGAGAGGCTGGAGTGCTGGACTGAAAACAACAGGATGAAATTTAATAGGGATAAATGCCAAGTTCTACATTTAGGAAGTAGAAACCAAATGCACAGTTACAAGATGGGGGATACTTGGCTCAGCAATACTACAAACGAGAAGGATCTTGGAATTGTTGTAGATTGCAAGCTGAATATGAGCCAACAGTGCGATATGGCTGCAAGAAAGGCCAATGCTATTTTGGGCTGCATTAATAGAAGTATAGCTTCCAAATCACGTGAGGTACTGGTTCCTCTCTATTCAGCCCTGGTTAGGCCTCATCTAGAGTATTGCGTCCAGTTGTGGGCTCCACAATTCAAGAAGGACGCAGACAAGCTGGAGCGTGTTCAGAGGAGGGCAACCAGGATGATCAGGGGTCTGGAAACAAAGCCCTATGAAAAGAGACTGAAAGAACTGGGCATGTTTAGCCTGGAGAAGAGAAGATTGAGGGGAGACATGATAGCACTCTTCAAATATTTAAAAGGTTGTCACACAGAGGAGGGCCAGGATCTCTTCTCGATCCTCCCAGAGTGCAGGACACGGAATAACGGGCTCAAGTTAAAGGAAGCCGGATTCCAGCTGGACATCAGGAAAAGCTTTCTGACCTGTTAGAGCAGTACGACAATGGAATCAGTTACCTAGGGAGGTTGTGGGCTCTCCCACACTAGAGGCATTCAAGAGGCAGCTGGACAAGCATCTGTCAGGGATGCTTTAGGGTGGATTCCTGCATTGAGCAGGGGGTTGGACTTGATGGCCTTGTAGGCCCCTTCCAACTCTGCTATTCTATGATTCTATGATTCTATGTACCTGAAATGCAGCTACAATGCATGTAAACAACCCCCTTAACTACCGTATTTCTTCGATTCTAAGACACCATTGATTGTAAGACGCACACTAATTTCAGTGCCACCAACAGAAAAAAAGCTTTGATTCTAAGAAATAAGAAACGCACCCGCGATTCTAAGACACACCCCATTTTTAGAGATGTTTATATGGGAAAAAAGTGCATCTTAAAATCGAAGAAATACGGTATGTTTTATTTGTTTATCTCTCATTTGTAAACTCTGCTGTTGAGTCAGAAGGCCACTAGATGGAGTGTGTACCATGATTTTTGGAGAGCTTGTGTTTACTACAACTCTGAGTTAGCAACCAGGTCGGCTCCACGCATCAGTTCTCTGCAAAACCTGTGGAATAATTACTTTTTCTTTTTTCTGTGCTAGGCAGACCCCTCTCAGGAAAACTCCCACAAGCATTCGCTGTTGAAACGTCTTTGAGAATCAACAGTTTTATAGAGCTAAAAGAGGTAGGTGTGGAAGGAGGGTGTTTTTAATGAAAGTTCCCTGTCAGTAGCACAACATCTTGAGGGACCAGGAAGCCATTTTCCAGACTCCAGAGGGACTAAAGAGTGTTCCCATCCATCTTCTTAAATCTGTAATGTGGTCCTCATTTTAGATGCTAGGGGGAAAAAACCCAGGATCTTCTGAAACAGTGGTGTGACTAGAAAAAAGATTGCCACATTTGCTAGGATTTGGTCGGATTTAAACTTTCAGCCTAACTGCCTCACATTGTTCTTGCGAGGATTATATGGGTGAGAGGAGAACCACTTGGACTACCCCAAGCTTTTCAGGGGAAGGTGGAATAAAAAAGTCATTTAAAAATGTTCTGAGCATGCAGGTTTCGCACATGCAAGGAACCCTCATCATAGCAGGACAGGCTCTCATAGAGCCTGTGGAAAAAGCAGACGGTGAAGAGACAGTAGGAAGGTACATTTTGGATGGCTTTAAGGTACAATTTTGAAGGCTTTAAATGCAGGGGGGAAAGTAGATAAATTTCCGGAAGAGAAGGCAATCAATGGCTTCTAGTCCTGATGGCTATGTGGTACTTCCGGTAGCAAAATCAGTAAGCTTATATACACCAGTTGCTGGGGAACATGGGTGGGAGGCTGTTGTTACACCATCCTTGTGGGTTTCCTTTGGGCAGCTGTTTGGCCACTGTGTGAACAGAGTCCTGGACTAGATGGACCCGTGGTCTGATCCAGCAGGGCTCTTATGTTCTTATTTCTGAGCTTAATTCAAAGTGCTTACTTTTAAAGTCCTGCAGATGTAGGACCAGGGTACCTGAAAAATTGTCTGCCTCAACATCAAGTTTGTTTTCAGAGGCCCTCAGCTAGGTGCCACCACTATCTGAGGTGGGTGGCAACTGGAGAGAGGGCCTTCTCAGTGGTGGCACCTCAGCTGCAGAAGGATAACTCCAGGAGATTTGCCTGGCACTACTTTGTAATCTTTCTGGCATCACGCAAACCCTATCGTTAGGTTGATGGTGAAGATAGGCCCTCAATCTATTGCATATATTTGTCCCCAGTTCTAAGTAATCATGATGCTCTACAATACTCTTTATTACATCAGTAGCAGAACTGTGAGAGATGTCAGAGACAACAGGACAGGCTTAGGGGCAAACATGAATAGCTAAACCTAGGGGTAATCATGGCAAAAGGACCTCCTGTAGAGGAAGCCAGACTTACTAGGAAAAAGTAAGTAATAAGCACAGTGCCTGATCACTCTAGCCTGTGAGCAAACTTTATTGCCAATCAAGCAGGAAATTAACAAGGCCAATTTTAATAAATGGAGGTTGTAGAAAGAATCCAGCATGTTGTGGGGAGTTTTGCACAGGTAATGAGTGTCTTTATAACTAACTATAAACTAGGATTGATAGTTTATATACAGTGGTGCCCAAAATTGTGGACACTTTTTGAAATTTTCATGTTTTGCAACTCTGCATGCTTATAGAAAATGTTCTGTTTAATGAAATTCAAATGTTTATATATCAATTGAAAGACCTGATACACGTAAAACAACAATCCTGCTTCTTTTCCTGAGTGTCCAATCAACTCTTTTTTTTGGTGCCATGGCTCTATTTATGATGTACGTACGTATACTTTTAATTTGAGAAATACTTCAAATATTCCCACAGTCTCCAATTGCGCTTCAGTTACAGAACAAACAGTAAAACCGACTTTCCCCAACTTGAAACATGATGTATCGCAGCTACTGCCACATGATTGGTCCCCAGAACAAGGACTGTGATTGGCCAGTAGGGTTTGCAATTCCAATCCTCTGCTTCACACAATCACACCTGTGGTGTTTTTTTTAGACTAAAGTAAGCATAACTTTTTTTTTTGTACTGCCGATATTTGCATTCTCTTTTTTGTATTGAATTCAGCATTAAATTCTCTTTCAAGTGATATATATATATAAACATTTGAATTTTGTGAAACAACATTTTCTATAAGCATGCCAAGTTGCAAAACATGAAAATTTCAAAAAGTGTCCACAATTTTGGCCCCCACTGTAACTAGGATTAAGGTTGCAATCTGAAACACACAGTAGGGCAGGCTTCCTTGCCCTGGCGCCCTCTTAATGTGTTGGAATGCAACTCCCATCATTCTCAACCAGCATGGCCATTCCCAATGGCTATGTTGGCCAGGGAATATTGGGAGTTGCAGTCCAACACTTCTGGAAGACACCAGGTTAGGGAAGGCTGTTTTAGGGAGTAAGCCCCATTGAACATAGTAGGAGTTACTTATTTGTAAACATGTATAGGATAATGCTATATTGAGTCCACCCATTTGTCCACCTTGGCTAATGTTTACTTTGACTGGCTGCAGTTCTTCAATGTCCCAAGCACTGGTGAAACTTTTTATTTTGAAAAACTATCATGTAAGGCTAAGAAGACACACCTATATGGAAGCTAGACAAGGACTTCATTAGCTCTTAAACAAGAACAGAATAGCACCAGGAATCCCCTGACTCCACCCAGATATAACTACAACCAGCACCACGTAGTGAATAAACAATAGAATGACATTATCCACAGAGGTACTTGGGAATTAACCTGGAATCTTACGCATGCGCTCTACCAATGAGATTACAAGCCATTCCCCAATATGAACATTATTATTATTATTATTATTATTATTTATTTATTTATTTATTTATATAGCATCATCAGTGTACATGGTGCTGTACAGAGTAAAACAGTAAATAGCAAGACCCTGCCGCATAGGCTTACAATCTAATAAAATCATAGTAAAACAATAAGGAGGGGAAGAGAATGCAAACAGGTACAGGGTAGGGTAAGCAGGCACAGGGTAGGGTAAAACTAACAGTAGAAAGTAACAGTAGAAGTCTGCACAACATCAAGTTTTAAAAGCTTTAGGAAAAAGAAAAGTTTTTAGTTGAGCTTTAAAAGCTGCTATGCTGAGATATTTTTGGTGTTCGCACGTAACAAGAAGCTATGATGGATGGATTTCCCCACAGGGCTGCCATTTTGAAAATTCAAGCCATGGAGGGGAGCAAGCCACAGCTTGTTGTTACATGTGAACCCAACAAAGTGGGTTGTGGAGCTGGTGAACAATACCGGTCTTTATTAACTGATTGCCCATGGGTGCATGGAAGGGAGAATATAAATTTATATCTATTGGTTTTCGAAGATCTAAAAGGATAATCCTAGGAACAATGGATTATTATTGTTATTAAATGATTGGGAGAATTGCTTCTATTTTATATTAATTTTGATTCTTTCATATATCCATTGCCTGAAAGTGTTTAAGAGGCAGACCTAAGTTGTATGGCTAAACGTTCCAGTGATCTTTCAATTATAGGTGTGCACAATAAGACATCCAGCAGTTTCTGAAGTGTATGTGTGAACAGGCGATGCCACTTATCCGCCATGGAGTACAACTTGCACAGGAAGAGGGCACTAACATCTGTCTTGAAAGCCAGTGCTTATAAAGTGTATGTATTTCTTACCACTTTGTACAAATACAATCAAACTCCCATTATTTAAATCATTGATTTTAAAAAATTTCCAAAACGACATAGGGCTTAGAACGGAGGTTGGCAACTTGCAGCCTTGGGGCTGCCTGGAGTCCTTGGCCCATGTTGAGAAGTCCTCTGCAAGCAATTCGTTCAGGCCTCTGGCAAGAGTGATAAGAACGTAAGAACATAAGAAGAGCCCTGATGCTGGATCAGACCAAGGGTCCATCTAGTCCAGCACTCTGTTCACACAATGGCCATCCAGCTGTCGGCCAGGGATGAACAAGCAGGACATGCTGCAAAAGCACCCTCCCACCCATGTTCTCCAGCAACTGGTGCACACAGGCTTACTGCCTTGAATACTGGAGATAGCACACAACCATCGGGGCTAGTAGCCATTGATAGCCTTTGCCTCCAGGAATTTATCCAACCCCCTTTTAAAGCCATCCAAACTGGTGGCCATCACTACACCTTGTGGTCTTGTGGCCTTGCTCTACTTGCATGTAGAACATGAGGAGGCTGTTCACAGAACATGCTAACCCGCATTAGTGGATGAGTGTGGGTTATTTTGTACTGTGGGTTGTTCGTTGAACCACTGGTTAGTAAGTTGTCTGAACTCAGCACGTTTTCCATAGGGTGGGTTATCATGGTATTAACCACGCAATGTGGCTTGCTAATGGCCTTGAACAACCCATCAACAAACCATGGGTTCTCAAGGTGGCTTGTTCAAGAAAATAAGCCACACTGCATGGTTAACAAGCCACCCTGGTTGCATTCAGACAGCACGGCAACCCACAGTTGAACAAACAATCCACAGTTCAAAACAACACGCACTCCACTACTGAGTAGTGTGTTGTGTGAACAACCCTTCTGTGTGACCCATCTCTCTCCAGATATTCTTCATACATGCATTTGCAATCCATCCTCAGTTTGTAGTACAAAACAACTTTAGGGAAAAACACACCCACCTAAGGATGGGGGAGGGGGAACACAAAACTGGCCAGTGAGGAAGTGAGCTTCTTCAGTGGCATGGAATGGTGTTGGGAGAGGGGAAAAATGGGGGTGGGGAATGCAATAGAGTATCCTGGAAGAGGGCATGGTTGACTGGAACCCTGAACAGGAGTCGTCTATACCACCATGGAGTGATTTACCTCTTGCACTAATCTACCTTACTGATTGTGTTATTGACATTCCAGACACGATCGTGTAGAATTTGCTGCAGTTACAAAACGTTTGTTGGCAGCATCCAAGGAAAAAATAGCCAACCCTCTCCATTTTGACATCTGTTGGGGCTCTCCGTTCAAACTGCAGCATGTGACAACTGTTCTGAAAGCGCAGGTCCCTTCTGTACAAAGTGAGTTTTATGGGCTTTTGTGGGACGGTGGGGACGGGGGGAGATGGGGTCCTTAATCTGGAGTGGGAATTGAGTCAATGTCGGGGCCAACACATTCTATCAATATATAGCTTAGGGTGCAATCCTATGCAAATTTAGACAGAAAAAAAGTCCTGCAACCCTGAGCATTCCCCAGCATTCCCCAGCCAGCATGCTGAATTCGTTAAATTTGTTGCCACATGATTTGGCATTAGTCATTGGCTTCAATCAGCCTTCCCCAACCTGTGTTTGTCCATGAGCCAGGGTGGTGTAGTGGTTGGACTGGGACTCGAGGGATCGAGGTTCTAGTCCCTACTCGACCATGCTCAAGGAGCTCTGGGGGTGATTTTGGGCCAGTCACTGGGTCTCAGCCTAACCTACTTCACAGGGTTGTTGTGAGGATAAAATGGAGAGGAGGATGACGACTATGTAATCCACTTTGAGTTCCTTGCAAGAGCAAAAAAAAAAAAAAAAGGAGGATAGAAATGTAATAATAAATAATGTTTTTTTAAAAAAAAAAATCCACAGGCAACAGTAGCACAATCCCAATGGGGAAAAATAAAAAAGTCAGAGAGTTGTGAGCAAGCTTTTCAATTCATCAGATTTCTTTTTCAAGCCAGATACGATACAAAAAATGGGGGAGAAGAAAGAGAAGGAGGAAATGGTTAGATATGTAGGAAGAGAAAGGGGGTGGCAGAAAGAGAGAGAAAGGGGGTGGCAGAAAGAGAGAGAAAGGAGGAGAAAAGGGGTGGCAGAAAGAGAGAAAGCGTGACCTCAGCCCACCCGTTACTAGCACGCAGCCCCCGACAGATTACGCCCTCGATAGGTAAAATGTTGCTCACCTCTGCTTTAAATAGTGATGTTCCCATTCCCAGTAGCCACCTGCCTACCCTCTGAAGGCAGGGGTCCTGGGAGAAAGTTCTCAGAGAAAGATTTGAATTTGCTGTCAGATTCATTTGGGAGCAGTCATTATTTAAGAGAACAGCCGTGGGCACGACTGCGGAAACATTGACAGCACTAGTTAGATTTAAACACTAAGTAAAAGGAAGTGGTAAGAACTCAACATTATAGCTTATTTTAAATTGAAAATAAGCAATTGTTAACCAGAAGCTGTTTTATCTGGGCCTTTTTTTAAGTTGTCAGAAATAAGGATAACAGGCTTTAAGACTGCATCTCCCTTTTTAAAGTCTGTATGAAACAAGTACCTAGGACAGAACCTGTGGCCTGCCAGATGTTGGATTCCAATTCGCATCAGCCCCAGCCAGCATAGAATCATAGAATCATAGAATAGCAGAGTTGGAAGGGGCCTACAAGGCCATCGAGTCCAACCCCCTGCTCAATGCAGGAATCCACCCTAAAGCGTCCCCGACAGATGGTTGTCCAGCTGCCTCTTGAAGGCCTCTAGTGTGGGAGAGCCCACAACCTCCCTAGGTAACTGATTCCATTGTCGTACTGCTCTAACAGTCAGGAAGTTTTTCCTGATGTCCAGTTGGAATCTGGCTTCCATTAACTTGAGCCCGTTATTAGTCAAGGATGGTCAAGGATGATGGGAGTTATAACCTAACAAGGTCCCCCACTCCTGAACTAAAGTATAGATTGGGGTGGGGATTGTTTAGCTTGGAAAAAAGGAGGCTAAGGGGAGACATGATAGAGGTGTACAAAATTATGCCTGGTGTGGAGAATGTGGATAGGGAGACATTTTTCTCCCTCTTTCAGCGTATTTATTTATTTATTTATTACATTTCTATACCGCCCAATAGCCGGAGCTCTCTGGGCGGTTCACAAAAATTAAAAACATTCAAAGTATAAAACAACAGTATAAAACCATAATATAAAATACAATATAAAAGCTCAACCAGATAAAAACAGCAGCAATGCAAAATTACAAATTTAAAACACCATGTTAAAATTTATTTATAGATTGTTAAAATGTTGGGAGAATAAAAAGGTCTTCACCTGGCGTCTAAAAGCATATAACGTAGGTGCCAAACGAACCTCCTTAGGGAGTTCATTCCGCAGCCGGGGTGCCACAGCAGAGAAGGCCCTCCTCCTGGTAGCCACCTGCCTCACTTCCTTTGGCAGGGGCTCACGGAGAAGGACCCCTGAGGATGACCTTAGGGTCCGGGCAGGTACATATGGGAGGAGGCGTTCCTTCAGATAACCTGGACCCAAGCCGTTTAGGGCTTTAAATGTCAATACCAGCACTTTGAATCGGGCCCAGACCTGGACTGGCAGCCAATGAAGCTGGAAAAGGACTGGCGTAATGTGGTCTCGTCGGCCAGTCCCTGTTAGTAAGCGTGCTGCCCTGTTTTGCACCAGTTGAAGTTTCCGGACCGTTTTCAAAGGCAGCCCCACGTATAACGCATTGCTGTAATCCAAACTTCCATCTTCATTATGGAGCCTGGCCACTCATGAATGCTTGTGCAGCTTTTAAATTAATTTCATGCCTCCCCTGGCCTAATCTCAAAAGCCCTAATTTTAAAAAGTTTGGAGAAATTGTAGCTCCTAAAACGTTGGTAATTTCTGAATAATCACCTTTTTTAAAAGAAAATTGCTTTACATTGTTCTATTTTGCTTTTTGCTCTGCAGTGATAGAGGCAGAGAGGACCGTGGCACGCCAAAGACTTGAGAAGACTGACCTTCAGCGCAAGATTGCACAGCAAACAGAGCCTGAACTGAAAAGGAAGTTGTTCCTGGAAAGAAGGCCACTGCCCCCAAGTGGTTCCAACTAGGCCTTGCTCCCATTTCTGGTCGTATCAATCTGCGTTTCTGATCACCAGTGGTCCAGCCATTATGTGCATCAGTGGGCAAAGGGAGCAGACCATCAAAAGGCTTCCTGCAGCCATAGGACAAGCATGACTCTCTAGTGACATCATTGTAATGATTAAATACAGGCTTGAAAAACTGGTCACTAATTCCTAATGGTCATCATTACAGAGAAGGCATGAGCAGTGACATTATGGTCCATGTTCAATAGCAATAAACCAGCCTTCCTTAACCTGGTACCCTCCAGATTTTTGGATTTCAACTCCCATCAACTACTTATTCTTCTTAGGACTTTTTTTTTTTTTAACATACATGCTTTGTTAATTCCACAAATCCATGTATTTTTCGAAAGCAAGATAGCCATCTTGGTCCATAAGAAAACACACACATACACACCCAAAACACAGAGCTGGGCAAATTTGATTAGTATTGCCTGACTATGAACATGCATTTTTGAAACAGAAGGCAGGATTGACTGATGTTTACTCATACAGCAGCATATAGCATACACAGGGGATGCACATGACTTCTTTTTCCTTTCTAAGCAAAAATAAGTTGCAATAACAAAGATATGTGGACGAACATTCTCCATAATAAGCTCTGTTTTTCTAACTAGGCTCCTGTTTGGCATCTGTCCCAGTGTAGTTAGTTCAGGGGCATTATGAGCACATTATGAACACAACCCATAAACATGATAAATGGGTGACAACCCTACAGCTGCATTTCTACCCTTTGTTTTTTTAAGAGCCACATGGTGTAGTAGTTAAGTGTGTGAGAGCAGGATGGACCAGGTTCAGGACCAGCCCTACGATTAGGCAGAGTGAGACAGTTGCCTCAGGTGGGAGTTGCTAAGGCGCATGGGATGAATAGGGCCGTATGTGCCGCCTGACATGCTCTGTATTCCCTAAGCTCCCCTGCTCTCAATAAATTAGAGGGTGTGCCAAGAAATAAAAAAAGGTGAGTACATATATTGATTTTAGATGGATTTGTGAAATAGCTGGGTCCTGGGGTTCTGAAGGAAATGGTTTTAACTCCCAGTAAAATACATTAGCAAGAGAAAGGAGAATGTATTCCATGGTGCAGTTCACTATAAGACAGATAGAAAGGGTGACCATGGGCGTGTTCAGACAACACCCTAAGCCGTGGTTAGGCCTCTAATCCTTTTGCAGCAAATGGTCAGTGAGCATGTATATAGCCACCATGGTTAGGAATGGTTCACACAACATGCTAAGTCATGGTTTACATGCCATGCTAAGCCATAATTCTTGGCTCAAAAGTGCTTAAACACCATGGCTTAGTGTGTCTCCTGAACAGGGTTAGTGCAATTCTCCTGTTCAGAGAAACCACAGGAAAATGGGCATTTATTAAGCACAAGCTTTCCTGTGGGAAACGATGGATCTTTAAAGAAAGACTTAAGAGGTCATGATGTCATAGAACATAGTGTGGTTCACTCTTCTTCCTCAAGCAATCTTTGCTAGCAGACTGCCCCCCCCCCAAAAAAAGTTGGCCTGGTTAAAAGGCAAGACATAAAACACTGTCCCCCAGTTGAGTTCCCCAACCTCATGTCAAGTTATGCTTTAGAATTTAAATCCACACTACATAACCATTTTATTAGATGGATTGTGCACATTCTTTGATTTGTATAATACTATTTATTTATTTATTTATTTATTTATTTATTTATTTATTTATTTATTTGTCATGTTTATATGCTTGGAAGAAATCCTAAAGCAGCTAATCAGTTATAAATACTGTTTGCAATTACAGCAAAGAATATACAGGAAAAAAAGAAGAAAAGGAGAAAATAGGAGTATATCACACTACATCCACATCATGAACTGCTCATTCACAAATTACTGGCCTTAGGGCAAGAATTGTTCTGAGATTTGTCGCAAAGTCACCTGGCATAGTTGATTTTTGTTGAACAGACATTTGGCACATGTGTGCATGGGGAGTAGCTGGATCAAAGCCATGGCTGGATCAAATACTCCACTGTTCCTATTTGCATAAGAACGTAAGAACATAAGAAGGGCCCTGCTGGATAAGAGCAAAGGTCCATCTAGTCCAGGACTCTGTTCACACAGTGGCCAATCAGCCATCGGCCAGGGATGAACAAGCAGGACATGGTGCAACAACGCCCTCCCACCCATGTTCCCCAGCAACTGCTGCTTATTGCCTCGAATACTGGAGATAGCACACAACCATCAGGGCTAGTAGCCATTGATAGCCTTCACCTCCAGGAACTTATCCAACCCCCTTTTAAAGCCATCCATGTCGATGGCCATCACCACATGCTGTGGTAGTGAGTTCCATAAATTAACTATGCGCTGTGCGAAGAAGTCCTTCATTTTATCGGTCCTGGATCTCCCACCAATCAGTTTCATGGGATGACCCCAGGTTGTAGTATTTTGAGACAGGGAGAAAAATGTCTTCCTATCCACATTCTTCATACCATGCATAATTTTGTACACCTCTATCATGTCTCCCCTTAGCCTCCTTTTTTCCAAGCTAAACAATCCCTGTTGGTGTAACCTTCCCACATAGGGGAGATGCTCCAGCCCCTTAATCATTTTCGTTGCCCTTTTCTGCACATTTTCCAGCTCTAATATCCTTTTTTAGGTGTGGTGACCAGAACTGTACACAGTACTCTAAGTGTGGTCGCACTATAGATTTGTAGAAGGGCAGTACGATACTGGCTCTTTTATTCTCAATTCCTTTTCTTATAATGCCTAACATGGAGTTTGCCTTCTTTACAGCGGCCGCACACTGGATGGACATTTTCACTGAGTGTAAAGAAGGCAAACTCCATGTTAGGCATTATAATGTTCCCATTGGCACCAATGGGAGCTTTCTTCCCATCAAGAATACCAGGCATGAGACCAGATTGGCAGCTAAAAGGTTAAAAGCTTCCTGCCCCACCATGGTTCCAATTGAACTTGTCCTGCTGCCTCCACATGGGCTATTTATTTAACAAAAAGTAGCCATGCCATGCCAAATGGCTTGGCCCTTAGTTCTTGTAAGGGCTAGTAGTTGGCCCTTAGTTCATCTAATTAATAAAGCTTGCCTAATCCACAGCAACAGGCATTCCATTCCATGCTGGGTGTGCGCATCATGTTACTTATTAAAGATTTCCAGGATGTATAACCTGATGGGATGGACGACTGTAACTCCCCACACTGAACTGCCACAGTGAAGAGTGAGATGGCGAACGACTCCGACGATATTCTCTATATTTCCAATGGAACTTCTGGCGATAACATCGGGCAGCATTATGAAAGCGAGAGTTACATAGTGGCGATATCAGTGGCGGGGGCCATTGCATTGGGCCTAATTATGTTCTCCATGGGTTGCATGGTTGAGGTGAAGAAGCTGTGGGGCCACATCAAGAGACCTTGGGGAATTGCTGTGGGGATGATGTGTCAATTTGGGCTGATGCCCCTAACAGGCTATATCTTGGCAACTTACCTGCCTGTGAAAGCGATCCAAGCTCTTACCATATTTATCATTGGCTGCTGTCCCGGAGGGGCATCCTCCAACCTTGCCACTTACTGGGTCGATGGAGACATGGATCTGAGGTAGGACAACAGCCCTGGATCATTTCCGCTTTCTGCATTGCATCATCTGTCCATATAGACTGGCGTTGCATCGAAATTGGGACTTAAAGCTATTGAGTAAAAGCCGGTCTTCACTTTCAGGGGAATCACACGTTGCATTGGAGACACCTCTACAATAAAATTACCTTTGCACACAGTAAAGTAGCATGTTGCAGGGAAGGCTGACCTAGCAATTCTCACTCTGAAAGAGTCATTTCCTATGGACAAGAGATCTTATTTTTCTATGTGCAAGAGGTCTTAAGGGAGCATTCAGACAAGGTCTGGACAGTACCACTTCACCACCTGAAATAGTCTAAAGCGAGGTTTCTCAACCGGGGGCCATATGGCCCCCTGGGGCCCCCCAGGATATTCCAAGGGGGCCACAGGTGAAAATCTCGTAAATGGGGGGCCACGGCACAAGACTAGGGGCGCACAGAGGTTTCAAAACTTGTTTTTAAAAAAACTAGCAGGGCACTTGCAGGAGTCTCTACAGATTGTAATAAAAGCAGTAAATTACATTAAATCAAATGCACTTCAAGACCGCCTGTTTCGACAGCTTTGCGAGGACAGTAACGAAGACTTCACATGCTTATTATTGCATACAGAAGTCCGTTGGCTGTCCCAAGGTAACTGCCTTTGTCGTTTTGTTGCTTTGTGGGACTCAGTTGTGACATTTTTCAGAGGCAAGGAAATGGAAGGAAAGATAACCTCTGCTAAATGTGATATATTTTACCTGTGTGATGTCTTCAAAAAGCTCAATTTGTTAAACAAACAACTACAGGGCAGGAATTGTGATCTTTTTTCAAGCAGGGAGATTATTATAGGGTTTCTGGGAAAAGTCAAGCTGTATGCCACCAATATTGGACGCCGAGAATTCACTCAGTTTTCTTCTTTGGCAGTAGTTAGTGATGAATTGAAAGATGATGAAATAATTGTGTATGTGGATCATTTGAAGCAGCTTTATACTGATATGGAAGTTCGTTTCCATGATCTGCTGGACATGGATATTCCGGCCTGGGTAGTTGATCCATTTGCTGTGAATACTGCTGACATTGATATTTCTTTGCAAGAAGCACTCATAGAGCTACAGAGCGACATAGCAGCCAAATTAACTTTCAGTCAAGAAAAACACCATTTTTGGATAGAGTACAATATCTAAAAAGTTTCCACAGCTTTGGGATAAAGCAAAATTGTTTTTCATGGCATTTCCTACTTCGTATTTTTTAGAATCAGGTTTCAGTCGTGTGAGTTATTTACTCAGCCTAATGCGGAATCGCCTTAACATAATGGACAGAGGTGATCTTCGGTTATCCCTCACAGCAATAGAACCAGATATAAAAAAGCTTGTTTCTGGTCATCAAGCACAAGGGTCACATTGATTGAGAAATACTTAAAGTATAAATTTTTACGTAATTGTATTTTGTATAAATTATAAAAATTATAAATAAAACATGTTCTATTACAAACAAAACATTTAAATAGCTACCCATTTATATAGGACAGGGGGGCCACAGGAAAGAAACAAGGGCAGAAGGGGGCCACGGTCAGAAAAAGGTTGAGAAACACTGGTCTAAAGGCTTTATCCCACGTACCTGTTTCCCTCGAATTATCCCCTACAGCGTAAAGCTGTTGTTGTTGCTGTTGCTAGCTAAATCACACCCCTGGCGGCAGTGCTCCTAAGATCCTTTGCATACCAGGAAAAGGGTTTAAAGGGGGGAAATGTAAAAAATCATTAAAAATCAATGAATGACCCAATCCGATTCAAATTTGGTATGCTTAAAGCTTTCCTTAATATCTATTACTGTGCCAATTTTGATATCTTTATCTTTGAAACTTACACAGATGTAATCATTTGTTTAATTTGTACTTTAAACATATCAAATTCTCCTCCTGCGCCCCCAGTGGCCGCTCGGAAAACAACAAATGATTCGCTCCTACAGAGGTAGCAAAATAGGTCGGTTCTTTTGCCTTTAAAGCACAATTATAGCAGGATGCATGGGAGTGCTTCACAGTCAAAGCAGATTATAAGCTGGAAAACTTCGGAGTCCTTTGCACGCAATTCACAGTGATTGCACAGTATAACACTGGTATGATGAAGCTCTATGAGCCGACATACACATGGAACGGAATCTTAAAACACAGGAGAAGGTGTGCTGTGCCATTCCATGTGCATATCGGCTCTTAGACACCAGGATTCCTATTTGCTATAGGGTATCTTTGGTCATGTTCATGTAGTGCAGCTTTCCCCAACCTGGTGCCCTCCAGATGTGTTGGCCTACAACTCCAACACAGCTGGAGAGTTTGAGGTTAAAAAATGGTTTTGAAAGAAACTGGATGGGCTGTAGATGTGTTTCTGTTCTGTGTACTACGTGTGTTTTGAGATGCTCTGCAAAGTCCATACCACAGATGGGAGGGAGGTATTGCAGCCATATGGGATGTGCGACAATATTTGATTTATTTCATTTATTTCATTGCTATACCATCCAATAGCTGAAGCTCTCTGTAATATCAAAGAACAACACAAAGTGACTCTATGCAGTTTGGTTATTTTAAAAAGTTACTAAGCAGGTAGATGTGGGGCTAGTTCTTCAGAAATCCCAATCCCAGATGGCTCTTACATGCTTACTTACATGTAGCTAAGTAGGCCTGCACGCACTGCGTGTTGAAGAACTACATGTAGAAGTTTGTGCAGTTGGCCACTTGGAAACGTCTGTGTAAAAACCCCTCATCTTTAATTGACCTCTTTATAAATGGTGAATTGTGGGGAGCCAATGGATATGACGAGGGCGTTTGCTGTGGGGGAACTCTCCATCATCTTGTGCACAAACCACCTATTGCTGCCATCCATCCCTCTTTTACTTGCTTGCAGCATCAGCATGACCATCTTCTCCAATGTTGCTGGACTGGGAACGATGCCACTTTACCTCTACCTCTATTCGTGTTCCTGGGAATTTGCACAAGTCATCATCGTGCCGTACAAGACCATAGGTACGATTTCTGCTTCTCTTCTCTAAAACCTAGTAGGTATAGGAGGTGTAGCTCCTCTTCTGGGAATCAATTTCATTGCACTCTCCAATGAACAACTGATCCATACAAACATGGTTTCATCTTCCTCGATTTCTGGAAACCTATGCAGTGGGCAGCCTTCGCAAGACTCGGATCAATGGGCTTCAAGGTGGGAACCCAAAGGCAAACACCCAAAGGATGCTCCAGGCAGGGATTGGGGAGGAACAGCAAGCAGGAGTTGAAGGGATTTGCTAAGGCACAGGGTGGCTGGAGGACCAGGCTAAGGAGCTGATCGTAGGGCAGAAAGGCAAGGAAAAGTGGGGCAGTGAAGCCAAAGCAAGGAGGCTGGGGGGATCTGTGTGTGAACAATGCCATAGGGCAAGAAAGGCAAGGAGCAAGTAGACCATGGCATCTAGTGTTCCTCCTTCTCAACACTACTGTTGTCTGGACCAGAGTGAGAGGCGGGTGAACAGGCAGGTTGCAATGGCGAAGACGAGGAACAAGTCTAGGGGGCTCTTGTCAGTGGGTCCCAGTGGGGTGTGGACCCTCAGCAGGTACCCGACCATGTCTACTCTTGACACTGTCCCTGTAGCATAGTAGGCAGCCAAGATGGGTCATGAGGCTCACAGCATGTCCTGGTGAGACGGTCATATTGATAAGGAAGAAGACCAATAGGAGAGCTTTTCTGCTTCATCCTCTAAACCTTGCCTGTTTTGCCTGGCTAAAGAGCAAGGGAGACACCAAAAGGCAGCCACATCATCGGTTCTGGAGATGGACGCTAATGAAAAGCTCGAGGGCTCAGCTACAGAAGACCTGAATTTCACCTACATGTAACATAAATGTTTCTCTCTCCTTTCTAGGGACAGAGCTTCCTGGCCTGGTTATACCCATTGCTTGTGGCATTTTTGTAAATTATCGATGGCCCAAACAATCCAAAATCATTCGCAAGGTGAGTTCCTGGTAAGTTCCTGCCAGGCCATCATCCTCCTTCTCTCCCTGCCCACCCACCTGCCTGCTGGCTTACCTTACTGGGCGACGTGCAAATATGTGTTCATGCATCAACAGCCCACCCACCCCCAGCTGGTTTACACTTCTTTGTGCGCATAGGCGCTCTCTCTTCCCCATTGGGCTGCCCATAAGGAGTTTCCACCTTCAGGAGACTCGCGATGTTTGCGTGTTGAGCAAAGTATCATGAGAGGTCCTGGAAGTTCTGGGACCTCTCGTGATACTTTGCTCAACCTCATGCAGGTGCTGTGCAGCTCCTAAAGGTGAAAACCCCTTACGGGCAGCATGCAGGGGAGACGGGCATGCCTACTCATGCAAAGAAGGGGCGTCTGGCAGCCAGGCCGGCCAGGCATTTGGGCAGGGTTGGGAGGTGCACAAGTGAAGTGGGGTGGAACAGGAAGGAGGTGGAGCATGTGAGGGAGCAAGTGGCTGCTTTTTGGTCTGGCCAGCTGTCTGCATGGCCGGCCAACTGGCCCGCCATGCAGGCGGCTGGCAGGACCAAGAAGCAGCAGACCTTTTGGAGGGGGAGAGCACCGCCCTTCCCATGCTCTGCCACCTGCTGTGCCAGTTTCCTATTGCTTCATGATAGGGTCGGCCCGGGTTTCTGCACAGGGCAATGAAATGTTAGCAAAGAGTCTGGAGTTGTTGCTTGAGTTGTCTGTTGTAAGGTTTGTTCCGTGCAGGTGTTTGCTGTTTTTCAGAATGTTTGCTGCTGTTGTTTTTACTGTGTTTTTAGTACCACAATGATTTTTATTATGTGTTTCATTGCTGTATGCTGCGCTGGGATTGCTCCTGTCTTGAAAAGCTGCCAAGAAATATTTTAAATATTTTAAATAAATAAATAAAGTCAATCCAGCAAGTTCTACGAACGCAACTTGTTCCCGATATTCATATACAGCAGCCTTCCCCCAACCTGGCTGTTGACCTACAGATATGTTGGGCTACTCCCCATCATTCCTCGTCAGCACAGTCACGGACCATGCTGTCCTGGGATGATTGGAGTGGTACGGCCAACACACCTGGAGGAAACCAGGTGGGGAAGGCGGATCCTTTCTTTCAATACAATCATCTTATTTGCAACTGTTAAACAATATCATGTTTGCAAGGTGGGGAGAAAGGGATGCCCAGATAATACTAACTCCGATTTGGGTAGCAAGCAGCTCTTGCTTCACCTTTAGATAATGAACAGGTAGAATGGCGACTGTTGGAGATGTTCTAGGAGGTGAGGAGCCAATTGGTAAGCATGTGTTTGAAAACCTTCTGTAGCAGGGCTGTTGAACTATGGCTGGATTTCCAAAGCTGAGGCAGCCTTTTCTGACCAAACTGCCATTTTAAGCCACAGCCCAAGGACCCTGCAGTGGGGAAAGAGCCTACAACTCCTAGCACGCACTGCCTGGGAGGGATGGACTTACCAGGGCACAGGGATGGTGGACACTTGTGGCCTTGCCACCGTGATCACCCACCCAGCAGCACGGTTGCCTGCCTGCCCATGTGCTCCAGGGCATGGAAGTCCCTGGATGTGGCGCTGCACGTTCTGTGAGCACCCTGAAGCCGCCTGCATCCCCTGAGAGCCACCCACTTCTAGAACATCCTGGAGCACATGGGCAAGTGGGTGATTGTGGTAGCGGCAGTAAGGCCACGAGTGCCCACCATTCCTGTGCCCTGGTAAGTCCATCCCTCTTTCAGTTGGGGTGTGTGTATCAAATTCCATTTCGGAGAAGCTTTTTTTTGGGGTGCTGGGGTTCATTCCAATGGTAGGTGGGGTCAAAAGTGAAAGGCGCATGGCCCAAAACGCCAGCATAACTTTTGCTGAAAGCTCTTACGTCTTTTTGACCTTACTTTTAGGCATTTCAACTTTTTGGAATGGCAGAAAAGCTATAGAAAAGCCAGGAAACTACCAAATGTTTGGTGGTTGAGAGAAAGGTGGACTGGATTTAGTTCCTGGTCCTAAACCATAAAGTTCTTCACTCCTTATCTATAGTGACATGAATGGCCGCTCTCTTCTTTCATTTATATTAGATTGGAAGCATTGCTGGAGTCCTAGTTTTGATAGTTCTTGCAGTTCTCAACCAAGCCCTGAATAAAGATTTTTGGGATGTGGATCACTGGCTTCTGATAGCTGCTACCATCTTACCCTCGACTGGCTACCTCGGTGGCTTTCTATTGGCCCGTCTCACCTACCAGTCTTGGCAAAGGTACCTGAGAAATGACTTGTATGGACAATTTGCTGACATTCAGCTAGTGGTTAGCTGGAAAAATAGAGCGGGTGGGGAAATCTCCTTGTCTTCCCTGAGAAGTGAGGGATCATAAGGCCAGAAGGAAAGAAGATGGCCAGGGCACGGTACCCATGGCCTCTGGGAGCTCAAGTATACTAGAAAGGTGATGAGCCCAGGTTGGCTTACCAGGTGAATTAACTTTGCAATAGGCCTTATTGGACTGGGGGTTATAAAATCATAGAGTTGGAATGTGGAGTTCATGCAGAGGTGGGCAAACGTCAGGTTTGTGAGATATTTCTTATTTTTATTTTTTAACCCTGGGGTCCTTCAACTGGAGCCAGGTGAAAAATAGTGGATCAGGAGGTGAGACGTATACATAGGGTGTGATCCTTGTACATATTTAATCAGAAAAAAAGTCCTACGACTCCCAGCATGCCCATGCCACTGTGGCTGGTTGAGGTACGCTGGGAGTTATAGGACTTTTTTTTTCTGTCTAAACATGTGTAGGATTGTGCCCAAAAAATTAAGGATATAAGATGATTATGAGCACATGACCAGCCCTAGAATTTGTAATCCATGCCAGGGCTCAGCTCACAAGCTCTTTCACATGAAAATCTACTCCTGGTTCCCCATCACCAGCATAATTCTTTTTCAGTAAAGTTATTTAGGAGTGAGGTAGTGAAGTTTTAGTTGTTGTTATTGTTAAGACAACTGGGAGTCCGAAACTCTTGCGGATCTATTGCAGAATGGACCAGTATGAGGTTCTCTACATTGAGAAAAAAACCTGCATTCTTACCAGGTCTCAGATCTTTTTGTGTTCACAACGGACTCCTTCAGACAGCGACCGACAGTGACCACATGATTTTGAACTGAAAAGGGAATGCTATTGAGGACTATTCTTTTATATGGAACAGAGCCATTTAGTGGCAGAATGAATCCCATAAATTACATACTGCATTATCTCTGTTTTAAAAACATGGAATTGCCGGGGAAAACCATGGGAGATGTCCTGGCTGTTGACGATGTCATGTAATTGACCCACAAATATCCGTGAGTGGCCAGTCATGAGCATGCTATAAACTGCTCATTTGGAGAAGCCCTACACCCCCAATCTGCTTTCTGCTCTGCCCTGATGTAGCTCAATGCAGGATGGAACTACAACATCCCTGATAGATAGCTGCCCAGCCTCTACTTAAATACCCCCAGCAAAAGGGAGCCCACCACCTCCAGAGACACTCTGAGCCACTGTCGAACAGGTCTTTATCATTTGCACATTTCTCCCGTTTTTGCCGAAATCTGCTCCCCCCCCCGCCCCCATCCTTAGTTCTGGTCCTGCCTTCTCATGGTAGAATGCTCAATCATCCCAGTTTAACACATTTCAAACGCTTTGTGCTTGCAGATGTCGGACAATTGCTGTGGAGATTGGGTCACAGAACCTGCACTTGTGCTACTCTGCACTTCAGCTATCTTTCAGCACACAGCATTTTGGCCAAATATTTCCTTTCTATACAATCTATTATGTGTTTCAGCTGCTAACTTTAACTGTCCTCGTTGCTGGTAGGTAGCTCTATTTAAAAAAAATGCTCTGAAGAAAAGCAAGGTGGAGGGGAGAAAAAGAGAGGGCAAGACCAAAGCTGGCTCTAAATCAACTGTGGGCAACCCACGGCCTGCGCGTGGTCCTCGGAGGCTGCCAGCATGTCCTGCCGTGGATGTCTTGGTTCCCCAAGTCCCACGACTGCTACTACCACACAGGGGCTCACAAGGAGAGTCATCACTGCGCATCCCGGAAAACAGAATCTGGATCAAGGTTGCTGTTTCCCAGCCAACAACTCCGATTGCTCTGAGGGAGGAGAAAGAGGAGGCAAGGTTCGCCGCCCCTGCCCCCAGTAATCCTCTCTCTGGGTGTGACTGGGTGTGGCTTGGCATGGCTGTGTACATGCCCTTGCTATAAGAAAAAGAGGCTACTAGCTCTGGTGCTATGAGATGTCCAAAGAAATTTATTTTTATCCGAAATACAAAAATATAAAAAGCTTTCGACCAAACTTGTACAACACTCAGCGTATCGGATCCGGAGATCCTTCGTCAGGAGCTGTACAACGAAATAAATTACTGTTTGAAGTAATTATACATTTAAAACCTTCTAGATAATTTTACAAGACCGCAGTCGTGTTCATTCTGTCTCCATCAGCAGTCAAACTGTTCTGCGTTGTACAAGTTTGGTTGAAAGTTTTTTTGAACATTTTTATATTTTGGATAAAAATAAAGAAATTTCTTTGGACATCTCATAGCACCAGAGCTAGTAGCCACTTTTTCTTATAGCCTTTTCGTGGTGCTTTCCCCCTCTTTTTCCTCAACTGTGTCCGTGCCGTGCCCGCTTGGGCAGCCCCCAAAGGGTTCTGCCGTCCCCTGCGTCTCCAACAGGGTGCCCTCCCCTTCTCTAAATGAAGAGGAACACTTTTTGGCCTAGTGAATGGGCAACTGTTACTCATTTTATTGGTTTGGGTTCAGATATTGTTCTTAACTTATTATTCAAAACATTTGTTAGTAGGTTTTCCAGGAAGTGTGTGCAGTGATGCTCCATTTTTATAAAATGGCGGAGAAAACTATTTACATTAAAGTTCTGTAGGGTTGGTTTCTCTCAATGAAGTCTGTTAGGGCAGCATCACACATTATATTTGTAGGTTACTTTACTTTAAAAGTGTGAATGTAATGAGACATACGTACTGTAAGATGTATATTAGTTAGAAAACCTCACAGGGCCATGTGGAGAGCCCAGGAAGGCAGGATTTGGCCCCAGGCCTGAGGTTCCCCACCCTGGTGCTAAACTATGATTTAGCAATATCTCTGACACAGCTCAGTGTTGAACTGTATTTGTCTGGGTGGGCCACGAGCTGCACAGCGAGAAAAGAAGGCATCAAATACAGGAACAAAGTCAAAGAGACCTCCAAGTGCGGAGAAGACCATTTGTTGTTCAATGCATTTTAAAGCAGCTTAATAGTTTTCAGCATATTAAAATTTGATGTGCCATAAAAGTGGACATGAATATAAAGCAACTCAACCAATACATTGGGGCAACAAATCAACTTGAAAACAATGCTAATGCAATTGACTTGAATCAAATCCTGTCAATTTTGTTAACGTTGATTTGTTATCCCAACGTCTAGGTTCAGTTGCTTTATATTTAATAGAAGTGAGACCTGCAACAAAATGTTGGCAGCACAGAGTGTTCCTCTTCAGGATTCCAACCAGCCAGCTAGGCCCCTTTCCAGTATACTCCATTCCTTTTCAAATCCTGTGCAGTTTTCTACCTCAACCCTGGAACAGTCAGCTAGTTTTTCTTGACCACTGAGCATGCTCAGTCCTCACTGGGCTTTTGGATGCTACCCAGCCTTAGGTTCCCCCCCTCCCCAGTTTTGTTTTCTAGTTCTGCAAACCTTGGTGTTTCTCAAAGCCTGCTGTTGATAGCTCAGGTTTTTGCATGAATGGTGCTGTTTGCATGAATGGACCCTGCCAGATGTTGCTAAGACTACAATCACCTGACCATTGGCCATGGTGGCTGGGGTTCATGGGAATTAGAGTATATCATCATCTGGAGGGCCACAGTTTCCACACCTGTCCTTAGAGTGCCATACTTGCACAGAACACAGCATAAGAATTGCTGAGAGCCTCCTACGATATCTTATGCATTTGTGTTGCATGCAGTTTACCAGATTTACAAGAGATGTTTGAGGAAAGCAACAGCAGAGGAGACGCCAGCTGATCCACAGAGGAAAATGTCAGACAATGTGGGCGGCGAGGTCAACATGGGATTTGAAAAGGACAAAGGGCAGCCGGTGGATTTCAAGATGGAAAACTCTGCCAAAGCTGTTCCGTTGCAACAGATCTGAGCGTGACACATGGCCCCTTTAAGACTTCACACCCAAGGCAAAGAACAGTTAATAAACAGCAAGACCTGGATTGCTACAGAGGTGCATAATTGCATCCATTAAGCCTTTCTTCTACTAGGGATGCATAGCAAATTATTCACGTAAAATGGGAGAAAGCAAAGGTCTGTATTCTGGAAATCGGAATTGAATGAAAGGAACAGATCGTATTCTAATAAATCAGGATTGCAAAGAAGTGTCCTAGAATTACAGGTACACTCTTTCCTTTAATGTGATTTTTCTTTGGGTGGATGCAGACAGACAGCTAAGCCCATCGCAAGTATGGATCGCATTCCTATTTGCTTAACAAAGAACATGCTATTCTTCGTTAAGCAAAATTTCATGTCCCATGCTTTTTTCCTAGATTAGTGTTTTTTCTCACTCCACGTTTCTCACAACATTTTATGCTTGGTTTGCTTCTGCAGAACTCTTGGCTCTAGGCAAAAAACAAACAAAAACAAACCCAACACCTTGAGAAGATTAACAATATTAGTTAATGGATTATTAACTCAACTGCTATACTGGGGAAAAACATAAAAGGTGCCAGAATATCATCTAGTTCAGGCATGTGCAGACTTTAAACTTTCCCTTCCTCACAAACCCTAAGCTACACCAACTAGAGCCAGGTGTAATATAGTCTTTGGCAAGTGAAGTGTGTGTGTGTGTGTGTGTGTGTGTGTGTGTGTGTGTGTGTGTTGGGGGGAGAAAATACAAAATGGTGGCAGAAAAGGTATAGCCAATATATGAACTGCTTTCCCGTGAGGCATAGATTGGGGTGATTTGCATACACAAATACAAATCCACATCGGAGAATTACTATAGGTCACAGCATAATTTAGGGAGAGGGATACCTTTTTGTCATTGCAAAAAAATCTGGGAGTCACAAACCCTTGCAAACCATCCAGCAAATCACCTTCTAGGTACCCCTCATCTATCCGAATCACTTTCCCCAACATGGAATCTCCCTCCCCACTGACATCAATACTCCCCACCTAAGCCAGAAATGTAAGATTTTGGTAGCGGTGGTGAATTTCAATAACAAAGAGGGCAATTTTAACAAGAGACAGTTTTGAATAATTGCATGGGGGGGGGGGGAGCAAAGCATTTTAAGAGGATGTGTTGTGATCATGTTTTGCCTATTTCACTCCTCTTAATAACTATATTTTTAGGCACATTAATAAAAGAACAAATGGGAATCCATTTTTGAAGCAGAGGTGTACACTTTTAGTATGCATAACCCTAGTGCTGGCTCCAGGTTTTTGATGGCCATTGGCAAGATACTCGCAATGGCACTGCCTTAGTGAGTCTGCTTTCTCACCACCATTGTTACCAGCTCCTCTTACTCCTCCTCATCCAATTATAGCAGAAGGTGTGCATAAATATCTGGGTGTTAGTCCCATGACTTTGTCCTCAACAGTCTCCTCCTCCACATCTGAGCTAACAGCTTAGCCTGGCTAGCAGGAAAGTGCTTGCAGGATCGAGGTGAAGGGAAGAGACTACAGTGACTAAGTTGCAGGCACAAGAGGAGTTCAGCTTCCCTCACCAGCACAACCCTTTTGCTCTAAGCATCCTCTTCATGCTTCATGGCCAGAGACATAGAGCCTTTCCACACAAAGTGTTTATTCTTCACTCATGGTAGTTTGTGGGCCCTTTACATGGCCTCCTCCTCCTCCAGGGCCTCTCCTATGCTTTGCAACAATTTTAGCGTGTGTCTTTAAACCAGGAAAGTCTGGCATACCCTGAATGGTGGCATGGAACCCTCATGTATTTCCACAATTATGCTATATCACTGCACCACCTAGTGGTTGTGCAATGAAACATATAGAAAGGCAGCGAAAGACACCTCCACACAAGAAAAAATCACATTAATCCCCCACCCCGCAATGAATTGGAAGCAGAAGCTTCGGTAAAGTGGAGGGTTAAAAGCCTCATGTAGAAAAGCCCACAGGTGCTTTTGTAGCACTATCACAAGTGGTCTAAAAGATGGGGTGTAACAATGACATTTGTTCCCCGCTTTAATGGCTTCTGAAATACATTGTCCAAGCGAACCTCCTTAGTCTGCCTCATAATAGGGTCTGGCCCCGTATTTTGGCCAATTTCCAGTCCAAGGAGACATTTGGATGTTTCTGGGCAAATCAACAGAAACATGGCTCTTAGAGCAGGTGTGGGCAACTCCCATCTTCCCTTACCATTGGCTATGCAGGCTAGGGCTCACGGGAGTTGTACGCAAAGCTTCAGGAGAGACAAAAGCATGTTGACAGGGCACTGAGTGGAAACAATTCATTTTGGAATTGGTCTAGAGGAAATAACAATGGCAGCTATGTGGTTCTAGAAATCCCTAATCTAATCCTGGAATCTGCTCTGACCACTGTTTTCTCTTCTGCGTCTGCCCTGATGTTTGGTTGCTTCTACACTGGCTTGGCCATATCCAGATAGGCCGAAGGCTAAGTAGTTGTCGTTCATACCCAATTTGAAGTCAAGGATCATCTTACGAAGGAGTGAAATGAAATGCTTGCTTCAGGTAGCAATTGCAGAGGAGGTGCATTGTTATGTGTGTGAAATGCAAGACCAATTCTACAGCAATATTTTTGGACACATCTGGGATGGTAGAGGGCAAAGTGAGAGGGAACTGAGCCTGGGGAGAAAACAGATCAAATGGACACGAGACCGAATTGCCACGTTTTCATATTTTAAAAGTGTCCTTTTATTTACACTGTGGAGATGCCTTAGCAGTTATAAGCTGAGACACCTGATAATTCAACTTTTTTTTGTAAAAGTATATAAATATATACACAAGACTCTATATAAAGTAAACATTGTATAACGTGTGATGCAGTAAACATTTGCTATTTTTCCTTACACTAATAAGATGTTCTGTAAAGCTTAAATTCTGATTTCAAGTATTTTCTATAAAAAGCTCTACTGTATTACAATTGTTGGAAAAAGACAGCTCTGCTATAAACAAACTTTAAAAAGAGACTAATAAAAATGTACCTGTAAGAAAGTCCACCAGGATAAAATACTGCTTTCATTTCCCACCCCACCCACCCCTAGCATCAGAAATATACTATAAAGTAGCTGGGGGGAAAAATTCTGCAGGAGGCACTAATACTTTTAAAAATCAAAATCAAAATCAAAAAGCGGTTTTTAAAACAACAATTGCTCACCATGGATTGAAACAGCTGCAGAAAAATGCAGCACTATTAAAAATAAATGGCGTACAAGGAACCCGCCCATTTAAAGGACGGGGATTATAGTGGTACATGATGCTCGATACAGCCTGGAACAGGAATCATGCTGGCAGAATGCACAAAGGGCTCACCCACCCAACACATTTACATTGGTTTATACCAGTTTGTTTTGGCTTCCCCCAGAGAATGCAGGGAATTGTAGTCTGATGAAGGTGCAGAGGATTTTCTGTTCCGAGTTCCCCATCTTTAGTCTCTGTCTCAGAACTGCAGTCCCCTAAGGAGACAGCATGAATTTTAAACCAATTTAATTTTGTAGTGTAAATATGCCGGAATTATTCAAAAACCTCCTCTTTCAATTTCCCACCCATTTAAATGCATATCCAGCTTTAATATTTTAGTTCGTTCTTTGCTGTTCTTCTGCTTGGAGACGTTTTAGGACGTATAGGATAACTTGATAGCAGAAAATATACTGGTCCTGCAAAAGGAGAAAAATAGGTATAAACTTACGGGAATAGAAATTCATAACATGTATTGGCTGTGATAGAGGAGATTCTACTTAACAGTTGCGTCTAGATCCACCTACACCCCACCTCCAAAGTTGTACCGTGCAGCTGTCCTCCCATTTAGTTGTATCATTTAGCTCCTTCCTTTCCCTTCATTCTTCTTAAAACGTTCAGGGCAAATTTGCAAGGTGGATTTGGAGGGGATTACATGTGAATTCAACTTGCATCCAGTCCTCTCAATCCAAATGCACAGGTGAGTTTAGTCCTTGCCTATCCCGGAGCCTTTTATGAAGCTGGTGCAGGATGAAAGAATAAGGGAAGGGCACTATATGCATAAGAACATAAGAAGAGTCATGCTGGATCAGACTCTTGTTCCCAGCAGAGCCGAAGGGATATGCTGAAGAAGAAATGCTCTATAGGATCTAAAAGTAAAACCACACATTGCAAGTCAGGACACACATACCTCAGTTTGCACCATGCCATGCCTTTGTAGGCGCATTGTCCGCACCACGTCAGAGATGTCAAACTGCAAAAAAAAAAAAAAAGCACACAGAAATCAACAGCCTTAAATACACCTATGGAAATCTTACGAAAGAAATGGCATCACCTATGACGGGCTAGAATGACGTGTTCAGCTGCAGACTTCAAAAGGCACCTATAAAGCAGCAGGCTGGGGGTGAACTGCAAGGGGGAAGTGGCGGACGGGTACTTAACTCTTTCTCACCTGCCGCTTTCGGCCGTGGGCACACCGCCAACCAACCGCTATCTCCTGCAATAGTACAGACAGGGACCTGGGACACCTGCCTGGGGACAAGCAGCTGGGGAAAGTGATTGGAGGTGAACATCTTCAACTGGGGAAGGGTTAAGCATCCCACCTGTCAGTTCTCCATTGCAAATCCCAGTCCCTATAGTTTGAAGGGGAGCTGATTGTATCATCAGATGGGGAAGGGTTAAATATCCCTCCTCCCATCTGTCCGCTCTTTGCTGCAACTCCCCAGCGGACACCTGGATTCCTAGATCTGGGACCACTGCTGAACGCCGAATTCTGACCTCAAAGAAAGCTTGCTCAAGTCTAAAACAAATATGACTAGGTACATGCAGCAGGCCTTGCACAGAGGCAGAAGGCATTGGATACGGAAAAGCATGTGGTTAATTTCCCCTCATTTCTAAACTGCAAACAGACTTACCTGTTAGTCCAATGCTAAAGTGATGAGAATGTTAAAAGAGTCTATGGCTTCTGATAATCCATGCATTAATATATGCACCAAGATTGGGGTATTGTATCAATCGTATTTGTAACAGAATAAATACGGATGCATAGTGGTAACTTAGCTCAAATAATCTTTAAAAGAGAAGTGAAGAGTGTTTTCTCTAGGTTTACTCACCTCCAGGTCTTGGCTGATTAGTCCCAAGACCACATCTATGCAAATTAGCGTCCCTGATCGTCCAATGCCTGCACTGCAGTGAGTGATGATTGGCCCGGATTTGTGGATGTGCCTCATGTAGGATATAAAAGCAAGTAAATCGTCCGGTTGAGATGGCGTGTCGTGATCTGGCCAGGCAGTAAAGTTCAAATGGGAAATACGCCGGAGTTCACCTGTCTAGATTTAAAAAAACACAGGAAGGGTAAGCATTGAGGCTTCTGAGCACAGAAACAAGCCCTCTTGCCGGACCCTCTATGGCTTTAAAAAACCCAGATCATAGCCTGCCCTGCCTATAGCTGCCTTGCCTCCCTCCCTCCCTCTTGTCATGTCTAACCCTAATGCTCCTGTGTCAGGAGAAGGTGTTTCAGGTAATCAATCAGAATCAGATTCCGAACTAGAAGACGCAGTGCCAGACACCAGCCAGCTTGTACCAGTGGGGGAGGAAGCTCTCATGGAAGAGGCCTCAGCTGAGAGTAGCCCCCCTCCAGAGCTTATCGCTTCAAGGCCAAATCCTACAAGCTCAGTGGAAAGGGAGGGAGCTTCCGGGGGCGAGCATTTCGACATGTTAACTGATGCTAGGGTCTGCCGGAAGCTAAAACGCTCAGTGCGGACAGAGGACGTGAGAAAGTCGGAGAGATTATGCCAGAAACTACCACTGCACCAGCCGCTTTGAAGTTATGGACATTTGAGACGCTATTGTGAACGGACAATTGTCTTGCTTAGTTTACATAGTTTTGCCTAGGGGGTCACGTCACAGCGGTGGCCTCTATACAAGTTAAAGAAACGTTTGTTGCTTGAAATAAAGCTTTGTGGATCACTTAGCAAGTTTCCTCATTTCTCCTCTCATTGAAAGCATGAGCAACTGAGAGAAACAACACCTCTCTCGACAGGGACGTGCAAATCAGCAAAACTCGGCCTCCCCAAAGTTCTCCGAATTCAGTCTTGAAACTCGTTCTGTCTCGAATCCGTATCAGATTACAAACTTTTGTTTTTCTATTTGCATGAAAATCTCTGCATATTTCCATGCATATTTTTCCAAATGTAAGCATCGATTAGGCACATTTTGAAATGTACGCATTCTTCTGCCATTGATTAAAGTGTATCTGCGTGCCATTTTCAAAAGTATGCATTTTTCACGAATGTTTTTCAAATGTACACGTGCTGTCGCATTTTGGGTATGTGTCCGTGAATCACATTGCAACTGTGAAAATGTACAGAGTATGGCTGCAGGTTTTGTCTGAGCCAGATTCAGTCCGAACTGGGTAAAATCCTGATCAAAAAGGAACTGAAATGCATTTCCCATTGCATGAGAATGAGGTAACATCAGTTCTTGCCTGCCAAAGCAGCTTCTCTCTGGAAATGCAGCAGGACAACTGTAGGCAGGAGGATTTTGTCTGTCTTGTGCGGGTGTATGCTTCACAGACGCCAAGCTCTCTCCTGTGAGAGCCAGGAGAAATCCAGCTGACCAGCGCTAGTCAGACTAGACATGTTATTATATTTTTAAGCCCTTGCCTTTCCTCGAAGAAGCTTGCTGCCACAGGGGCTGTTTTCTTTCATTTTATCCTCACAACTTATTTAATGATTACATTTATATCTCACCTTTCTTCCTTGTGGAACTCAAGGTGGCTGCATGCGGTTCTCAGGCGGTCTCCCCTCCAAGTGCTGACCAGACCCAGACCTGCTGAGCTTCAACAAGGGGGCTGTCTCCTGTGCCTGCAGACCATGCCTTGAGACCTATTGGCTGCCCTGGTCCTAAGGCCACACTCACTACACTGCACTGGCTCCCAAAAGGTGAAAGCCCCTGCTTCCTCTATGCCACTCATGAGGACAGGTGGGATTTCAATCCATGGCCCCTCGCAGGCAGGCTCTGGGAAAATACCACAACTCAACTACTGCACCAAACAGGAGCAAGTGGGCTCTCAGCATGGCCCACTGGCGGACCCACATCCAGCCTCTCGGGGCTTCCTCACTCTTCTACGTTGCCAGCGACAGATGGCATAGCTGGCCTCGCAGGCAGGATTTGCTGCTGGCATCCACCACTTTAATTCTTCCACAGTGTCTCTGGGATGCCCCAGAGCAATGTTATGTGGGGAACCCAGAGGCACTATGGGTAAACAAAAATGGCAGATGTCACCACAACTGCCTGGGCTCCAACATTGGACCTTGGTGGTTGACATCTGCCATTTTTGTTTACCCATACTGCCTCTGGGTTAAACACTGGATAAAGTAGCATCACTGGACCTTGGTGTCTGTAGCCAACACTTGGGGTTGGCGGTAGGCTCAGCCATGGGCCCACCTGAGGGCTCAGGACATTGACAACTGCCCAACAGTACCAACTGCTGATGCTAGCTCTGCTGCCAAACTAACACGTTTAGGATCCTTACAAGCAACAAACTGGAAGAGCAGAACTAACTTCTCAATCCACCTCTCCCACGAAGACACACCGTGAAGTGTGACATCTGGCTCACTTACCTGAATATCCTCCAGTTCCATGACTCTAATGACAAATCCTTTGAGCTGCTGCAGCCTCACAAGAGAGAGCCGGAGCCTATCACTGATCATCGTGGTTTTGCCCAGGGCGTCGGGCCAATACCGCTGACACTTGACTTTTTCTCCTTCTACTTCCTGGGTCATCATGGCTATGATGGTACAGTTCTGTTCCCAAGCCATTTGCCAGAAGTCGGCCACGGTAGTAGGGAGGGGTCCTTGGCATGCAATATAAATGTATTCCTTACTCCCTACTGGCATCCGGATAAAGCTGGCATTGATGTAGCCCCCTTCAGGCCCCAGAGGCACTCTTGTGGTGTCATCTGCAATCCCCAAGACAGAAGAACCAGGTGGTCATCATCATCATCATCATGATTATTATTATGGCATCAATGTGCAGGGAGCTCTACAACGTACAAGAGGGTAGGTCTCTACCCAGAGGAGCTTAAAATCTAAAATCTGACGCAGGTAAAACAGAGGCAGGAGAAGTAAGTGGAGCCAGGCCAAAACAGGAAGAATATGCCATTGTTACAGTTCCACGTTCTTAGGCTTAATTTCAACCTGTAATGGAGGCATTCATCGTAACATAGCCAATGCCCCTTAGGAAAGTCCAAAAAGTCAGTCCGTTGCATTGTTCCATATCAACCCACCAGTTCTTGTAGTTTTCACCTGCACCAAAACCAGGTCTTTCATACAGCCAGTGGGTCTTAACTGCCCACTCAAGACCAAGCCACCCCAAAATACTTTGCTTTACAACAAGGACAGCTCCCAGCAATATATTATTGCTGGGAAAATCCTTCCCCCGCCCCCCAGACACGGTGAAGACAGCAACTAGTTGGAAAGGGAACAGGGAAGCCTAAGGGGTGTGTGGCAGATGACATCATTGTCCCTTCTCATCAAACAGTCCTGGTGTTTCAATCCTCAGAATCCTGGCTGCATTACAACACTGGTTACAGCAGAATAATGGGACTAGGGGGCTGTATAACAGGCTTGCATCTTAAGTTTGCTTGCATACAACCATGCCCAATTATGCAATATTGTTGCTTTCTCAAAATGGAGACTGAATTGTTCACAATGCCTTGTTTTACTTGGGAGTCCTGCTAAAGAGTGTCTTGAGTGAGACCGCTTTGGGTCTAGAGCAGCCTGATGCTTCTTCTGGTGGCAAATGCAGATGCCACCCAAATGCCCAATTCCAGGCAAGCAGGGCTTGTGCTACAGGGCCAAACTGGATGTGATGCGGAAGCCATGGCTACGTCTAATTTGGCCATCAGAGCCCAATCTCTCATCGTCTCACCGCTCAAACATCTTGTCCTCAGCCCTTCTAGATGCTTGGCTGACTGACACTGCAAAAGGCAGGAGACACCTACAGTTCGAACGGTCCTTGTAACTCACCAAGCAAAATCAAGTCCACTAGTCAGCCAGCATGGCTGGCAGGGGACTTGACAACTTTCTTCCCTCATTCTCCAAATTTTCCCAAGCCAGAAGCAAAAACAGCAGGTTCTCTGAGTCGGGGGTGGGCTATTATACACGGCTAATGCACTGGGTTCAGCTTCGTGGATCACAATCTGGTCAAACCTGCTATTGGTTCAAGGCCAACATGCCACAAAAACAGCCATCCTGGCCACCTTCCATCCACCAAATCCCTCCAACCCTGAGGAACCTCCATTGCACCTCTCCTGACCTTCAAAACAGTTATCTCCAGGCAAAGAGAATCCCTGTGCTGTTGCTTAGCCAAGGTCCTTAAAACCTCTTAATTAAATGACCATAAGGACAAAGAGATAAATTAAATTATCAATGTTCTGCTGGAAACTAGGACTTACATGGCAGGATGTTCTTATATCTGTTCTTCCTCCTGTTTTCTTTTGTCTGGCCCACCAAGCACTGATCCAAAGGCTTTAAGTCATGAAGATTCTGTATTGAGACACACAGATTACATTTGATTTGGGGTGGGGAGCAGGGCTGTTAGTATGCACTGATCCAAAGGCTTTAAGTCATGACGATTCTGTATTGAGACACACAGATTACATTTGATTTGGGGTGGGGAGCAGGGCTGTTAGTATGCACTGATCCAAGGGCTTTAAGTCATGAAGATTCTGTATTGAGACACACAGATTACATTTGATTTGGGGTGGGGAGCAGGGCTGTTAGTATGCACTGATCCAAGGGCTTTAAGTCATGAAGATTCTGTATTGAGACACACAGATTACATTTGATTTGGGGTGGGGAGCAGGGCTGTTAGTGTGCACTGATCCAAGGGCTTTAAGTCATGAAGATTCTGTATTGAGACACACAGATAACATTTGATTTGGGGTGGGGAGCAGGGCTGTTAGTATGCACTGATCCAAAGGCTTTAAGTCATGAAGATTCTGTATTGAGACACACAGATTACATTTGATTTGGGGTGGGGAGCAGGCCTGTTAGTTAATAGTATGATGAACAATACACATAATTTTAAATTTTCCAACATATCTGAGCCAGGGTTAGAAAGTGCATGAACTGAAAAAGAAAGAAACCTAAGAGTATCCAGTCCCAGAAATGGCCGCATTTGTCAAGCGATTCTTACTAAGTCTATTAGCTAATTAAAAAGCTTTCAGTAGAGCATTTGCCTCTAAACCACCTTCAATTAAATTAAAATAAAATTGCATATCACCAAATCTTCAATATAGGTGCCTATTCTGAAGCAGTTGGAATGAATGCGAGACGCTTTTGTTTAGTAACTTGAAAGTTAACTTCACTTTAAGGTCCACTGATTACAATTTGCCTTCACAGATTAATCAACTAAAACTTTAGTTGAACATTTTACTGGATAAAAACTTGCTGTCCTAAATTATTAAGCAAGCAGTTAACCACAAATGATCAGAGGGTGACAAAATAAGGGTCAAGTCACTAATTGTGGCTACTATAGTCAGGGAATAACTGAAATGCTAGAAAATGTTAGAGACTTCATATGAATGAAGATTATTAATAAACAATGAAAATAAAATAATTTAAAAATGAGTAATACGTGATAATAAATGATGATAAATAATCATAATAAAACATAATGGTGCTCCTTCAACAAAATGGCCCAACTCTCCTCAGAATGGGAAGCACGGCTGTTAAAAATTTGGGTGGAGAAACCTAGCGGTAAGTCCTGGCCAATTTCTTTCTCCAGAAAAATCAGCTGAGGGGCAGGTAGAGAAAAACACAATGTCATGAATCTCATGTCAGTCACGAAGCCACATCCCCTCCCTTCTCCAAACTGCTTTTGAAAACAAAAATAAAACACAGAACAAATGTTTGAACAAACAAACATGTTGTGAGACCTTGCCCCAGCCCGGAGGGTTGGGGGACACAGCTTTTGACACCAATTCTGAGTCAGAGGGGGAAGCTGTAAAGTAAGTCCCAGCCATGGGAAGCCAGGCGCCTGAGAATTCAGTTCTACCAGGACTTCCATTGGATTACGGGCCGGGAGAGGTTGAGACTCAGGATACAGATACAACCCATCTAACTCCACAGCTGGGAGACCTGGCCTTGATGGAGCCCTCTGATTCTTTACCAGGGATGTCTTCCATGGGAACAGAGCAGCAGGGGGAAGACTCTGCAAGAGACGAGGTGTGTGTGTGTGTGTCTGTGATGTCCTAAGGTGCATTGTCAACTAAAGAGGGTGGTACAGAGGCATCCAGTGAGGTGCAGCAGCTGTCTGAAAGCTAGGTCTCCCCGCCAGGATCAAATGTCCGATCGTGATCTTTAGCAGCCACTCCATCATATTTAAACCAGAGCGATGGGATGTAGATTTTGCTAGAAGCAATGACTTGGTAAGCTGGAAAGCTTCCTGGTATCACTGGAACTATAAACCTGTTTGGGTTTATTCCGTGTGCTGAACCCAAGGCTGATTGGATCTTTTGTTGTGATGCTCATGAACCGATTCCGGTCAAGGAACTCCCTTGTCATCTGTTACCTGTGGATCTTTATCGGGACTGTAAGAGGTTATAGCTAATTACTGGAATTACTGCAATAAAAAGTTTTAGTGGGGTTTGTGCCTTGGCTTCAGGAAGTCAGGTTCTGACACATGTAAGAAAATCGAGGAGAAAACAGAACAGACAAGAGCAAAGAAAGAGCAAAGGCGGCTGTGTTCAATCCAGAGGTTCTCGGCATGTCCTCTAAGGAACAAAGGTGGGTGAAAGCTAAACTCCATTTCTTTGCCATTCAAAAGAGGCGGTAGGAAAAAGCCAACCTGCTCCTGCTTGTAGGCGAATCTGTAGGCAGCCAAAGCAAATGTTCACTCACCTCAATCTCCTTACAAGGGACTCCTTGTTCCAACAGGCCTCGTAGCATCCGGACAGTTGACTTTAATTTGGCCCCCGTGTATTTGCCTGAAGGGAGCACCTGGACCACCGGAAGGGCAGCAAGATCCTCACTGGTGACTAAAGAGCAACCTGGCACACAGGAAGGAGGTGGATTTACTGTCATCTATAAAAAGTGCACATAAAGAGGGCGGCCCACACTGCTGGGCCATGCCATGAAATATAGCCATGGCTATATTTCTGTAGCTGTGCCATGGCAGCACAGGCTGTTTCTAGGTTGTCAGCAGCTGATTAGAATATAGTAGGCTTTCTCTGTGGTGGCACCCCGACTGTGGAATGCCCTCCCCTTGGAGGCCCGATTGGCACCAACATCGATTGCATTTCGACGCCAAGTAAAAACATGGCTCTTTAACAAAGCCTTTGATGGTTAAACTCACTGGCACATTGTGTTAACTGCATCTATTGCTTTTAAATTATATATTGTTTTAACTTGGATTATGGTTTAATTTGTTTTTAACTGTGTATATTTATTGTTTTATAAGCACTGTATGTTTTTATCTGTACGCCGCCCTGAGATCTTAGTGATATAGGGCGGGATATAAATATTTTAAATAAATAAATAAATAGTATGATTATAGCTTTTATAAAGGTCTCCCAGAAATAACCCATGCGCTAAACAAATTTTCATCCTTTATTATCCCTCCATGCTCAATGTTCCATGCTTTCTACCAACAGTGCTTTTCTCAAGTTTTTGCAAACGTCGGTTCAAATTTAATAAAAACCAATTTAATAAACTGACTGTATGGTTAGTTTCTTAGCACAACTTGTACAGCGCAACTGTTTTTCTCCCTGTCTAGTAAGGCGAGAAGCTGGGGTCATCCAAAGAAGCTGAATGGTGGGAGATGCAGGACAGACAGAAAGAAGGACTGACGCAATGCATAGTTAAAACAATGGAATTCGGTACCACAAGATGTAGTGATGGACTAACTTGGATGGGTTTAAAAGGGGCTTAGACAAATCCCTGGAGGAGAAGGCTATCAATGGCTACTAGTCATGATGGCTGCATGTAACCTCCAGTGTCAGGAACAATTTACTTCTGTATGCCAGTTGCTGAGGGCGTAATTGAACTCATGTCCTGCTTGTGGGATTCCCATTGGCATCTCATTAGCCACCGTGGAACAGAGTGCTGGACTAGATAAGCCTGTGGTCTGATCTGGCATGGCTCTTCTTATGTTCTTTTATACTAGCCAAAGTCATGGTCTTTAGTAAAAGCAGCAGATTGGATAGTAAGCTGTAGTCTTGAGTACTGGTGCCTAGACATTGCTTGGCAACTTTTTGAGCCCTAGCCCAGCAAAAAACAGTAGCGCCCAAAGGAAATCAAGAGGAGTTAGTTGACATACTAATCGCCCATCCTCATTCTTCATCAATAAACCTGGTGGCTCTACAACTGGAGTGCAAGTCAAGTGATGTGTTGGCCCTGAGCATCCACTTCAGAACAAATCGTGAGCACATGCTTTGCAGCGAGGAGGTCATAGCATCTCAGGTTAAAAGGTTCCAGGAGCAGATGATGGGGGAAGCCTCTTCCTGAGAACCTGGGAAGTCTACTGCCAGAGTAGACAATACTGAGTTAAAGAATGTCTGACCTGGTTTAAGGCAGCTTTCTATGTAGCAATCATTTACTTTTATGGCAGGATGCAACAGGCACAAATGGAGCGGATGCTAAATTTACCCCTGCCCAGGGCTGGCCCTACCGTTAGGTAGAGTGAGAAGGTTGCCTCAGGTGGCAGATGCTGGGGAAATGGGGAGTGGTGGCAAGTTTTCGGAAGACGAGCTGTGTAGGCCATGTAGCCTGCCATGGACTCCCTAAGATAGTCTGCTGCCCTTAGAAAGACATCATTTAGTGTCAAAATAAGATTTAGTTGCCAGTCTGATCAGCAGGACTTGCAAAGGAGAGGCTTCTCCTTTGCCTCAGGCAGCAAAGTGACTTGAGTCGGCCCTGCTCCCGAGGACCCTGCACCGATTCTTGCCATTGGAAATCCAGCCTGCTCCTATGTGCATAACTGTATCCAGGGCTGGCTGATTTGGTCACTGGAATATGTCAAAATGTGGGAAACAGAAAATCCCACTGGCTGTTTACCTTTAACAGACTGCTGCTGGTTTAGTGATTCAATTGGCAACTCGTCACTTCCCCACGTAATCTCATCCTCATCTCCCTGACCCATCAAAGGTCGCTGAAGTAACCTGAAAGAGACAAACGTTTCCTTAAAACACCCCAGGAAAAGGAAAGGAACCTCTCGTGCAAGCACTGAGTTATTACTGACTCTTGGAGGGACGCTAGCTTTCACTGACGTTTTCTTGGCAGGCCTTATAGCGGGGTGGTTTGCCGTTGCCTTCCCCGGCCATTATTACCTTTCCCCCAGCTAAATGGGTACTCATTTTACCGACTTCGGGAGGATGGAAGGCTGAGTCTTGAAATAAGTTGGAAGAAAGCAGTAAACACGGGTAAAATTAGGCCCTGCATATCTTGGCAGCTAAGGTGCGGGTTTGCACCATTGGGCATGGTAAGCCACTATGGCTTGTTTTCCTGCCCTGTGCTAGCCCAATCGATTTCCATAATCACCCTTGTGGGTTGTTGTGACATCTGAACCCAGTGAAGGTGGGTGGCAGGGGTGATTTGCAAACCACCCCAGAACCCAAGGGTTGTTCTAGGGTTGCGGACTGGTTTGTAAACCTGCCACCCAACCTCGCTGGGTGCAGATGCCACAACAAACTGCATCCAAAGAGGTTAATTAATTAGGTGGCTTGTGACTGGCACATGGCGGGAGGACGGGGACTAAGCCACAGTGGCTCGTTTTCCCTCCCCAATCATATGAACCCACCCACTGTTGCACATACTGGAGATCTTGTGTTTTTTCAGAATTGTTTCTGAAAGGGCCTTCGATTTGCTGTGACCCAAGAAGGCATACACTTCCAAGGCTTCCAAGTCAAGTTTATTGTACTTAGCAATCTGCCACCATACAGCTTCACATAGATGTGTTACATTCATTCAAGACGGTATAGTTTCCCACTCCCAATTCCTATAGATCAAAGTTGTAGAACCTGCAGTATTCCAAGTTCTTCACTGTGGCCCCCGGTTGCACTGACCCCGCTGCCAAATCACCCTCCCCACCCCTAATTTCCATTGATTGTACCATTGCTACCAGCAATAAAAATACTTTTTTTCATCGAGGGGAATGAACTATATGAGGATCATAGAATAGTAGCGTTGGAAGGGGCCTACAAGGCCATCGAGTCCAACCCCCTGCTCAATGCAGGAATCTACCTTAAAGCATAAAGGATTGTTGGGGAAGGGACAGGAGACCCTTCTCTTCACCTCCATCCCCAATGATCGTAATACAGATTGCTCTTTTCCTGCTGCTGCTATCAATGGGGAAAGGGAAATTACTAGGATGTGTGTGAGTGTGAGCGACCCCCAACCCTGAGACAGTATCACAGGCAGCCCTGAGGGCTGAAATGGTTGTACATCCTTGTTATAGATGCTCCAGGTAGCTCCCTTCTGTTGGGCTCTCTGTCTTATCTCACAGCTATAGTTGTCCTATACTCAGTCTTGGGCCCAATGCCTCCATGATTCTTCGCCTGCTTAGGGTCACTGCATGACCATTGAGTGCTATGTACATTTCTGTGAAAAGATCTCACCTTTCCGAAATCCTCTTGTCATTACAATGCTCTTCGCAGCCATTTATGTGGGGTGGCTAAGGGGAAAAACAAGTTAAATGGTTGAATGAATAGTCCAATGAATTATACAACTTACCAGCGGAGGAGGGTGGGGGGATCTTTCATGTAAAAACAAAACCCCTTACTTTTCCATAATAGGTTATTTTTCATGAAAGAGAAGCATCTCAACAAATGGAGCATTAGCAATGCTGGATCCAGGACCTATTTATACAAGTGAGGGTATTTAGGCCTTGTTTATAGTGATCAATGAATATCTACCCTTACATAATTATTGTCTTCGTATGACAATCCTACAGGACACTTTCCCGCCAGGAGAAAGTGAGGTGTCAGGAGAGGATAACCTTGTTGGAGGTGGATGACCACACCATTCTTCCCTTTAAAAAACCGCAAAACCCAGACAGAGAGGGAATACAGAGCTTTCAAAGAACAGGACAGCATCTGGTTAATGTGACTAGCAATTCAGTTAAAACCAGCATCATAAAACATGGGCATTCCAAATAAACTCAACAAACCACGAATGAAACATCACAGAAGGTTTAAAAGTAGTGAAAAGTTAGAGCATTTGAGAAATTTGAAACTAATCTCTTTAAAATAATAACAATGCCATGATCACCTCCACATCTATTTTACCTCTGGAAAATCTTCAGGCAATGATGACCCATCACAGTCGGTGTCTTCTGATTTCTCTTCGGAAAGTTTCCCATTTGCTTCTACAGGAAGAAAAACTCAATGAAGGAATGCACCAACACCAAGCCCAGGAGGGCTGACTGGCTTTAATTCACACATGAAATGTAAAATAGTTGTCAATAGGAGACCCTAACAAACCCATGACGGTGGGTGTGATGGACTCCAGCTATTGAATATCCAACAACCATTGCAACTCAAAAGCCAGTAGAAATAAAAGATACTTAAAGGCTCACTTAAAAAATAGAAGGGAACTAGCTGGAACTCCCCAGAAAGGACATTTCACAATTTAGGTGCCACTACAGAAAAGTCCCTTCTCTCAATGAAAAATGACAGTTTTGTAAGATTCACACAAACACCAGACTGCCCTGTTTCCAAGATATTCTTAAAGATAGCCTCCAGTTTTGAATCTGTAGCTATACAAGTTGAAACAAGGGTAAAGAGAGTTTTGCAACTGATTCAGGTCAGGGAATTTGCAAACGTATTACTTTAAACAATGCTGTTTTCACTTGTCAGCAATTTTAGGAACAAAAGTTTTCTGTGAAGTTAATGAATATCAGAATTAAGAAGGGATCTGCATCACACATAATGTTTACCTCGTAAAAATTCATCTTACAGAACTAAGTCAATTCTGAATCATCCCCTATTAGTCCTTTATAGTTGTGTCTTGGCTGCATGTAGGATTTTCTGGTGGTTTAACTTGACTGTACCTGGCAGATGGTTCCCAGATGTGGCATTACTACGGTTCAGCAGATTCTGGGCTTCTTCATCTACAACATCTAAAAGGTACTGAATGACTTCGTTGTGATCATCCTCATCATAAGAATCGTCGTCTTGTATTTCTGCTTTAAAATAAAATAAGTACACAATACTATTATTGCTGGCGAAAAGAAAATACAAAGCATACTCAAACACAATTGCGTTTCAATGGAGTTTCCACCCATCCTACATGCTCATCTTAAAATTTAATACTATTTTAGATTACTTTTTCTTTGTTTTTAATGCTAGGTAATATTTTGAAAAAATACACACACATTCACTCTTCCACCTTCACAGGAAACAAATGAAAGCATGACTGTGCATGTTTACTCAGAAGTAAATGGATCTTGCTCTTGAGAAAGGATGCTTAAGTTTGCACTCATATAAGCTAAAATTCACCGAACAGGTTTTATTTATTTATTTATTAGTCCTACTCAGAGTCTGGTCATTGAAATGAATGGAATTTAGATTAGTCATGACTTATGTTCTTTTCAACGTGTTTCCTTTAAGTAGGACTAACATTGGAGTAAAAAATAGCCAAAGGCAAGGGTGGAACCAAGTAGTCTTCTACAATAATATTATTAGTAAAAGTTTTATTAAAGTGCCAGGTGCCTACGCGTTTCGAACGCGGTTGCGTTCTTCCTCAGGAAGGAAGAACGCAACAGCGTTCGAAACGCGTAGGCACCTGGCACTTTAATAAAACTTTTACTAATAATATTATTGTAGAAGACTACTTGGTTCCACCCTTGCCTTTGGCTATTTTTTACTCCCCTACGGGGTTTTCCTTGCTTTCGCACTTGGACTAACATTGGATACAACTCATTGAGCAGGTTTGGATCTAACAATGAGTGGTTATTCATTTTTGCAAGCATAATAAACGGTTGTGCGCTTCCTTGGGATTTTGTGCTTCCTCCTCTCCCTCTGCTGTGGCTCCGAGGAAGAGTTTGGAGCTTTCAGTTACATTTTTTAAATTATTATTGCAGTTTACTGTATTGTCAGAATTTCAAACCAATTTATGAAACTGTTTCCCCACCCACAACTAACCATAGTTAAGATTAACCACAGTTTAGGGTTCGGACAACACACTGAACTGCGGGTTAATCTGAAGCAGAAACTTCTGATCGCCTCCTTCCAGCTGTGCCAGAGGAGAGAGGAGCGCAAGCCCAGGGGAAAGCTATGCTCATTCCCAACATAATAAACCATGGTTTAGTGTTATATCCAAATGCAGCCATGGTAGGATGGAAATGGGGATGTGTGTGATATTTAGGCTGCCGAAGTTTGATGGAGCCCCTGCAGCTGTCCCTTCAAAAGCAACTTGATCTCTAGCAATTAGCAGGTGATCATGATTACTTCCATGGAAGGATGGAAAGTTTCACCAGCTGATTTCTGCGTATCACACCTCTGTTAAAGGCACAGGATCAGGCTACCTGAGTTGAACCTATTTTGATAACTGAGCTTGAAGCTGCATTTTCTCAGCATCCAATCACCATGGCCTCTCTTTCTCCATGCTCCCTCCCACTTCCTCTGCTCTCATAATATAGGGATCTACGCTGCAAGCTCCTTGAGGAAGGCACCTATTTTCTGAAGCATCATAGACATATATAGGCATTATATAAATCAATGTCCGTAAGGAGAGGGGTAGCACCTTGGATATGGAATGCCATTCCCAGAGAGGCCGGTGCCAATGCTGTGGTTTTTGGTGCCTTTTTATTTTCCCAGGTTTTTTAGTTTTTGTTTTATTATATTGTTGCATTTTATGTCTTTCCAGTTTTCTGAACCGCCCGGAAAGCTTCAGTTATTGGGTGGTACAGAAATGCAAATATCAACGACGACTTGCACCACTCAGTTACCCTTACCTGAGTTGTTATTGTAGCTGGAAAACTCAGACGCCTGACTTATAGCATCACTTGGGGGCCTCGCTTTAGATATGGCGACATGTGCTGGCCCTTTTGGCTGGTGGCTGTTGTTCATTTCACCATTGATCTAACAAAATCAAGAAGTTTGAATCAGTTTTCTTCTTAAGCATGGCTTGCAAAGTAGGTTAAGCCGTTTTGGCCCCAGGATACAAGAAGGGACGGAGCTCACTGGTGGAGGATGTGCTTTAAATGCAAATGATCTCAGCTTTATCCATGGTCTCTCCAGGTAGGGCTGGGAAATAAGCTTCTCTGAACCTCTAGAGAGCTGCTGGCAGTCAGTAAAGCAAATACTGAGCCAAATGGACCAGTGGTCGGACTATGTATAAACCGTCAAATGCTCTTGATTCCCATCCTGACTTCCAGTTTAGCAGCAAGTAACAGTTTGGTAGGCCTACCCAAATGAATTTTAAACCTAAGAATTTTAAGATGTTGCGATTGTTATTTTAATACTGTATTATTTTTAATACAGTATTATTAATGTTGTTAAATATTATTTTTAATATGCTCTTTTAACCAGTTTTATTTATTATATTGTATTTAATGTTGTTCCCCGCCTCGATCCAGAGGGAGAGGTGGGTAAGAAATATATTATTAGTATTAGTAGTAGTAGTATTTATGATGATGATTGTCCTTATGGTTTGCTGTTAACTACGAACCAGGCAAACTATGATTTGTGCAAGCCACAAACCCCCTTTGGGTTTCTGCTAAAGGTCAACACATGGGCAGGAGAAGTGTGCTAAACTCATCCCTTCCATCATCGCTTCTATTGGCCTCTACATGTGAAGGTAAACTTTCAGAGGCCCTTTCTACACCTAAGGGTTATCACAACAAAATGGAGGGATCATACAATAGTAGAGTTCGAAGGGGCCTATAAGGCCATCGAGTGCAACCCCCTGCTAAATGAAGAAATCCACCTTAAAGCATCCCTGACAGATGGTTGTCTAGCTAGGCCTCTTGAAGGCCTCTAGTGTGGGAAAGCCCACAACCTCCCTAGGTAACTGGTTCCATTGTCATACTGCTCTAACAGTCAGGAAGTTTTTCCTGATGTCCAGCCGGAATCTGGCCTCCTCTAACTTGAGCCTGTTATTCCATGTCCTGCACTCTGGGAGGATCGAGAAGAGATCCTGGCCCTCCTCTGTTTGACAACCTTTTAAGTATTTGAAGAGTGCTATCATGTCTCTGCCTGCTCCCAGGATACCCTGAGTGGCATTTGGATGCACAGGAACGATCCCGGAATGATCCCGGGATATAGGGCTGGTGTAGACATGCCCAGAGACTCTTATCTGTGGAGGCTTTCTCCGTGACTTGGCCCCTGATTTTCTAATGTGGGTGATAGAAAGGGTGACAGAGAGGGAGGCAGGGCTAGCGTGCTCTTCCTCCTGGCATGTTCACGCTACATTAAAATGAAGCACCTGAAGATGGCTATAGTCTCTCCAATCAAACACCACTGTTTGGCAGGCAAAGTATGTTTGCCCAGTTCAGATGTAACAGCAAACTATGTCTTGCCACTAAACTAGAAATTGAGGAGAGTGAAAGAAAAGGAAGGAAAGAGATGGGGAGCGCAGGAGCCGAAAGTTCACTTTTGTAACGAAAACCTATGCAGTTATGTCAAAGACAGAGAGACAAGGCTGCTCGGATAACATCAAACATGCATATTTTTAAAGCACCATGGAGGGTTTTTTAAATTCTTGAAAACTCAACAAATCTACCATCTAAAGAGCCAATAAAATCAAGCATGGGAAACATGTGGCCCTTCAGATGTTGGCCTGATACTCCCATCAGCCCTCACCACTGGCTATGCTGGCTATCGACTGATGGCAGTCCAACAACATCTGGAAGAGCACCTGTTCCTCATCCTTACAATAAATGGTACTACCGGATTCATGTTTGCTTAAATTTTGGATATCTAATAATATTTATTACTTCAACAGTCTAACATGTTGGATGCAAAGGTTCCTCTCCTTTGGCAAAGGAACACTCCTTTTGTCGGAGGGAACTCCTGCTTCAGGAAAAAGGAAAACTTTGGATCTTACCCAACAAGACTAATATCAGACTAATATCATGGCTAATATTTTTTCCCACCAGTCTGAAAGGACAAAATAAGTACTTCCCTCCCAGTTAGCAGGTTTTCTTAGTAGCCTGGAAATAATTTTAACTCATCACAGGTGACCAGGAAATTGGCTAATTACAAGTCTGCATTAACTCTTTAGTCAACAACTCCCTAAACATACCTTTATGTTGTTAGCTGCAAAGCTTTTCATTTGCACTGACTTTCAATGTTTTTGGAAAGCTTGAGATTTTAATGTTCTGAGAGTTATTGGGTTAAAATTTCACTGTTCAACTTGTGCTTTAGGTTTTAAAAATATAAATATGTAACAGCTTGTCCTAAGCCCTTGGCATAAGAGATTTTTAAAAAAGCAGTAAATAAAATGGAACAAGTTGTCTCTTGCTGCTGATGCAAAGATTTGGTATCATTTGTATAATGGGCACCATATATCCTGTATGCCAATGCACACTTCTCTATAGTTGCTTCTCTGATTGCCAAACGGCTCATCCCAGTTCATGTTCACTCAGCCACAAAGTTTCCCACATGCAAATAGTTTGAAAAATACCACTGTGGTCAACACTGGTAAATTTACACAGGAGTGATAACCACTTGATGGCGCACATCCGTCTTGCTTACAATCATGCCCCACACCTGGCTTACATACAATGGGCTGTGGGGTCACTAAAGGCGCACTTTGTCATGATCTTCCACAGGTGGGTCAGGACCTACAAGTGGGTCAGGACCTACCATTTTGTTTTCTGAGGAGAAAGGACTTCCTCCTCCCCTCCTGCCTTGAAAACTGCAGGTGTACTGTTTTGCCTCTTCCTATTGGCCTGGAGGGTGCAAGAGCTCTACCACTTCATTGCTGGCCTCCATCCCCTGAGTGCTCTTGGAAGTGGGTCCCACATGGCTAGGTTGGAGGTCCAAGGTAGGCTCCTCCCAGCTGCTGACAAACTGAAGACCACTGTAAAACCCCAAGTGCACCATTGATGTAAAATTTGTCCTACGCCAAATTGTTGCCCTTTAACCATCTCATTGTGGCACCATGCCTCCTGCTGTAGCTGTGGATGTAGCTCGACGGTTTCTGCTTACTTACCTTGGGCACACATGCATCAGGCCCTAATTCTGCTTTGCCATAAGGTTCTCCATGAAGATGGCCTAAAATAACGAGGGAGAGGAGGATAGGATTTGTTATTTGTCTACAAATTACTTCTATGATTTTGGATTCCCCAAGACAACAAATTTAACCATCTTGGGACACAAAGTGACATCCCTTTCTTCATTCACCAGCTCACTGTCAAGTCTTTGGAACATTAGAGCTCCCTACACTTTTATCTGGGCCCAAGGCCAGCAGGCTTTCAGTGTTATCTTTACTTATTAGGAAGTAAGTCCTCTTAGTGGAAGGGCTATGGTTCAGTGGTATGGCCCATGTTTTGCATGTGGAAAGTGCCAGGTTCAATCCCCAACTCCTCCAGGTAAGACTAGAGAAACTCCTGCCTGGATCTGTGGAGAGCCATTACTGCCAGCCAGCGTTAACAATACTGGGCTGGATGGACCAATTATCTGACTCAGCATAAGGCAGCTTCCTAAGGTCCCATGTAAACTCACTTGGACATACTTTCGAGAAATCATCCATAGTGCAGGGATAGTTAGTCATGATTTCTGAAGTACCGTATTTCTTCGATTGTAAGACGCCATCGATTGAAAGACGCACACTAATTTCAGTACCACCAACAGAAAAAAAGCTTTGATTCTAAGAAATAATAAACGCACCCACGATTCTAAGACGCACCCCGTTTTTAGAGATGTTTATATGGGAAAAAAAGTGTGTCTTAGAATCAAAGAAAAATGGGATTAACAGACAGCTATCAGAATCAACCCTTAAAAAATTATACCCTTACCATTATGTTTGATTGAGCTCAGACTGAAGCTATCTTGGCTTTTAGTTTTCGGAAACACTGGATGGCCGTCCCTGAAATAAGAAAAAGCACCATATTCAAACGTGTGCAAATTACTTGAAATGTATTTTATTTCACACATATACACACCTATCATCAGATACATTGTTAGTAAGTATCCATATCCATAGCATTCTAAAAAGATTTCCCCTGATGGCCTGAAATCTGTCCAGATCCCCCTTAAATGTTCTGTACAGCACCATGAAAATTGATGGCGCTATATAAATAAATATTAATAAAATTAATAATAATAAATGCATTCACCTCGTTAGCTACCAAAAAAAGGTACTAATTCAATCATTCATGATTTATTTATTTATTTATTTATTTATTTATTACATTTCTATACCGCCCAATAGCTGGAGCTCTCTGGGCGGTTTAGTGCAGAAGGAAACTCAGATTTCCAGTGCTGGATTGGCATGGATTAAAAGCAGAGAAAGCACCAACAATACTGAAATTAAGTAGATCTGGCTCTCATCAGTGTTGGGATCGGAGACTGAGTTTCTGCCATCACGGAAGAAAGGCAGAAATAAATACATTAAAGACTTATCGGTTGTAGCTGTTCCCAGGAAGTACCTGGTTCCTTTCAGTATCACAGTTGGAAGTGACATCTCCAGCGCCCTCCTGGCTTCTTTCAAAGTCATTCCCTGAGTGCTGATCCCATTAATGTAATGGATGATGTCCAATGTACGGAGAGTCCCCTCCATGGCTGCAGTAGATTTAGGACTGATGTCACTAATGTACACCACTTGAGAAAGGCTGTCATGGCCGCCTGCAAGAGAGATGCCTGGACAAAAGGAAAAGAAATAGCTAACATAAATGCCCCTTCAGGCTATGCTTTTACGAGGAGAGTACTGATTCTACAGCAGAAATGGGCAACCTCTAGTAGTCTGGGGGCCACGTTGCCCCAACAGATCCCACTATGGGCCACAACCGAACCTCCCCTTTCCATTCTGCACTGCTGAAATTTGGTGGTGTGGCTGCAGCAGCTTGTCTGAAAGAAAAATCACTGGCTATTTTGCAAAGGCACTGGTGGGGGCTGCAAAGTAAAAGCCTGTGTGTTTCCCACCCCTGTTCCACAGCAACTAGAGGGCAACCCAAGGAACTTCCATGCAACAGAATACACTACAACGTTTTGGATTACCGAGCTCTTCTTTGTGGCATGTTAGGTTCACGTCAGGCAGCAAATGTGGCATCATAGGGATCTTGGGTAACTCCAGAACACGTCCGAGCACCAGCCTAACCATCTTTGGGGCAGCTCGGAGGAAACTGACCGCATCTGTGTGGCTCATGTTAGTGACATCTGTGTCATTAACCTGTGAAGGTGAATGTTAGAGAGAGAGAGAGAGACAGACAGAGAGAGAGAGAGAGAGATTTTAGTTGTGACACAAGCCAACATTTCCAGATAGCAAAATGATTGCTTGCCACTGTTATTGACTAACAAAATGCCTGTCATTATGACAGTGGGATAGGGTGGGCGGAAGTAGTAGTTTGCATGAGGATCCCTGCTGGACAGAGGTGGGGCTCCTGCTCCCACAGCTACCATAGAATAGTAGAGTTGGAAGGGGCCTATAAGGCCATTGAGTCCAACCCCCTGCTCCTTGCAGGAACCGAGACCATTGGATATAAGACAGAACTACAGACAGTGGCCAGATCTACACCTTGTGTGAAATCATTATGAATGTGGAATAAAAATCAGGATATAACACTATCAGCGTCATCAGACGAGTGTTTTATTGCATGCTCGTTACTGAGCACTCGCGGATTTTCGCAGGTCCTATTCACGACGTCGTCCACCTCCCATACGCCAAATACAGCCCTCATGGAGCCGGAAAGCTGGCCCTGCTGCAGTTGGAAATCCAGACCTCAGGGTTTCCCCTGATGGCCACACCCCTTTCCCTCAACCACCAATTGTTTGGTAGTTAAGAACACAAGAAGAGCCCTGCTAGATCAGATCAGGGGTCCCTCTAATCTAGCATTCTTCTCACACCATCTGACGACCAGGGACCCACAAGTGAAATAGCACCCTCCCGCCCATGTTCTCCAGTAATTGGTATCCTTATAGGCATACTGCCTTTAATACTGGAGGTAGTAGCCATCAGGACTAGTAGCCAGGGATAGCTTTCTCATCCATGAATTTGTCCAATCTGCTTTCAAAGCCATCCAATTGGTGGCAATCTTGTGGTAGCAAATTCCATAGTTTTTAACGATGCGCTGGGTGAAGAAGTATTTCCTTTATCTGTCCTGAATCTCCCACCAATCACTTTCATGGGATGAGCCTGGGTTTTAGTATTAAGAAAGAGGAGAAAACGTCTCCTTATCTACCATCCATAATTCTATGCATAATTCACTCAAGCTCCAAAATGCTGGGATATTGCAGCTGTTAAGGGTCATGCCTTTAACAGGCATATTATTTAGGCAGCAGGGGTATAGTATAGTATCCTATGCTGTAGTTAGATCCAGCATCATCACTACCCAGTTTCCTCTGAATCCCTTTCTCCCTGCACGGGTTTTGTAACATAATAAAGATGGTTTTGCAACATTAGAAAGGTTGCAGTTTCGAATTCTGCCTCACCTTGATTAGGCGATCTCCAGGACGTAATCTCCCGTCACTTTTGGCAGGATCTTGAATGACATCATGGATGTAACAGCCAATGTTGTCATTACCTTTGGTCACCGTGAAACCAAGGCTACCCTTTTCCGATTTAGTTAGGACAACATGGAGTTCCACCTCCTGTAAGGGAAATGGTCATTTCAGAACACACCAGATTGGCAACTAGCGAAACACAATTCCACTGTGTGTGTGTGTGTGTGTGTGTGTATCTATATGCAAATATAGTTCAAGACAAGATGAAACAGCAGATAGTTTAGCACATGTCTGCCACAGATGGTTCTCATGGGGTTTATATGTTGATTACCAAAACAACTCCGAGTCAGCATCTGCATTAATTAGGAATCTACTTGTAAGCAGATATGGAAATCAGGGCCTTCTCCAGTTTATTTGTGAAAATTAGGGCCAAAGAAGACAAGATGATGAAGCTTTCTGATTGGATCACTTGATGTTTCCACCAGATATTTTCACTTTACTTAAAAACAGCAGCAGAGGCTTCTGAATTTGGTCAGAGTAGAGGGGTGGGGGGTGGGGCAGGTTTAACCCTATAACCTCATGTATCTAACCCCAGAAGCTGCTAAGAACCCCAAAGTGGAAAACATCTCTTGGATTTGCTTAAAACACTGTTTCCCAAATTTCTTATAGATGAGATAACATTCTTCTTCTTAATTAAAACTAAAAGCACACTACACTTGTACTCAGAAAGGTTTGCTTTTACCATGCTCAAGATCGTGACAATTGCCTGCCACTAGAGTTGAGTTGCTCTTATGGCTGCATTAAGAGTGATCAAACACATCTGATGCAGAAATCCCATGCGATTACCCATTCCCGAAGAAGTTGAGAGGAAAGAGACAAGGCCAGAGCAGTAAATCATGCAGAGATTCAACGGGCAGCGTCCTTTGTGGGCTGGTACTATGGGCGCACAGCAGACTCCCATTGTTTAATTTATTACTTGTGACACGCTGGCAGTTCTCTTGCGGAACTGTTGTTTTTCTTTTGTTTATTACATTTATATGCTGCCTTCCTGAAAGAAGTGTACAGGACTCTCCACGCAAGTCCCCTCCCCCCAAATTTATTTTCACAACAACCTTGTGAAGTAGGTTTGGCTGAGAGAAGATGACTGGCACAAGGTAATGCAGTGAACTCCATGGTTGGATGGGGATTTGAACCTGGGTCTCCCCAGACCTAGTCCACCACCATAACCACCTTGCTTCCCAGCAGAATCACACTCCTGCCAGACCTCCAAACAGCTGCAAAGTACATGCTTTTCATACCAGATTCAATCTCTAGCATTCACATGCAGGGCTGGGAAACACCCCTGCCCCAAATCCTGGAAAGCTGCCACCGTTCAGTGTAGCCCATCTAGATGGATCCATGGTCTGAATCAATATAAGGCAGCGCCCCGTGTTCCTACGAAGTGGTGCAGTCCGGAAGAACTTAACCACCATATTCCACGAAATGTGCAAATTAGCACAACAGCCCACCATAGGCAACTATGCAATGTCTGTGTTTTACTGAGTTTGCCATGCTACACACACACACACACACACACACATGCACACTATGATTGAGAAGAAAAGTGGGAAATTACTGGTTCATATTCATCAACATGTTTTTCAAGCGGGCTGAAAAGCGATACCAGGCCTCCCTGCGGTGCCGTGAGCTCAGAGGCAGAACAGCTGTATTTCTCATTTGTTGATCCAGGTGTGACGGTTCTACAGCTTGGTATTGGAGCCAAATCAATCAGCAGATCAGACGAAGGGGTACTACAGGATAAGAAGGCAGAACAATTCGGTTGGCGCCAAGGTCATTGGGAGAGGGCTGGGTTTTTATTGACGCAAGCTGCAGCTGCAATTGTGTGAGATTTATTTAACTTCTTTTTCAACCCACTTCTCAGTTCTGAAATGGGACCTGCAGGGCAGTTCACCATAGATCAGTCTCAGGGACAAACTTGAGGTGGTGCAGGTAGCCATGTTTGTTAAGGCATGCGTCTGAATAAGTTATTGTGGCCCACGAGGCAGAGAATCCCTGTCCTTGACAGTAAAAATACAATCATAACAAATTAAGTAACTAACAATCCCCCTCCCCTGGAGCGTGTTCAGAGGAGGGCAACCAGGATGATCAGGGGTCTGGAAACAAAGCCCTATGAGGAGAGACTGAAACAACTGGGCATGTTTAGCCTGGAGAAGAGAAGATTGAGGGGAGACATGATAGCACTCTTCAAACACTTAAAAGGTTGTCACACAGAGGAGGGCCAGGATCTCTTCTCGATCATCCCAGAGTGCAGGACACAGAATAATGGGCTGAAGTTACAGGAAGTCAGATTCCGACTGGACATCAGGAAAAACTTCCTGACTGTTAGAGCAGTACGACAATGGAACCAGTTACCTAGGGAGGTTGTGGGCTCTCCCACACTAGCGGCATTCAAGAGGCAGCTGGACAACCATCTGCCAGGGATGCTTTAGGGCGGATTCCTGCATTGAGCAGGGGGACTCGATGGCCTTGTAGGCCCCTTCCAACTCTACTATTCTATGATTCTATGATATGCAAAATCTGCTGCCTGAGGCCTCCCCACTATGCCTAATGGTAGGGCCAGCCCTTCCTGGGCGTGATTTTTCCCATCAAAAGGGGTGTGTGGATGAAGGGAGCTCATCAGCCCAGGCACTTTTCATTTAGCACACTTCAAGTGTCGGGGCTTTGCAGGAGAAAAGTATCTAAGGCAACGCTCCTACTGCAAAAACTAAGGCCCTTCACTCCCTGCTTAATACATGAATGGGAAGATCTATACCTAACAAGCATGGGTGCCCCGGATCAAGTCTAGTAGGACTCAGAGTCACACAATTAATCAAATTAAAAACAAATAAGCCATAAAATAGGCCTACAAAACATGCCTGTCCTCCATTTTTGGTTTCCTAGGTGACTCATGAGAAGAGCCATATATCGTACGAATAGTTTCCTCCTGGCTGCAGGGTGTTTCATAAGGACTATGTGCTTGAGTAGCTGATTTGTTTGGGGTTTGGCACAGAGCAGAGCTCCACTTGGGGCTTGCTGTTTGGGCCGCATTGGCCAGAAGCTCTTCCCCTCCACTCCCGCTGCTGTCGCTGTCGCTGTCTCTCCGAGAGGGGGACTTGACGCACTTCTTGTTCTTGTCCGCAGCTTCATTTTCATCAGAACTGTCATCTTGCTCTCCGCTGGATGGATGAGGGTTTCCTTTGCCGACATCAGGGAAAATTTGAGGAGGGGAGTGGATAGGGGTCTGTAAAAAGAAAAAGAAAGGCGTTTGGAAGAGATACAAGCAATTACACTGACTGTAACTTCAGGGAGTGGGTGTTAAGGAGGGTTCCATCCTTAAGGCACCCTAAAAAGAATTTTAAATGAATACATTTGACCTAAACCAACAATGTTTAGAACAGGGGTGTTGAACCTCAGGCCTGTGGGCCACATCTGGCCTGCTTGGGGTTCCCCCAGATGGCCACACACCCGTCTCCTGCCGCTCAATTGTTTGCTGGTTTCCCGGCTTTTGCAGTTTCCCCCCATTCTAAAAGGTTGATATGCTTCTTCTAAGGCTTAGCAAGTAGCAGTAAAAGCTGTAAGCTAAAATATGCTGGTATTTGGGGTATTTCTCCCCTTCCCCTTTGGTTCTGCTCCCTTTTGCCTTTGGCATTGCCCACCGCTGGGATGCAGCCCCAAAGATTTTCAAGATTGAATTCAGCCCTTGGGCTGAAAAAGGTTCAGAGGCTAGTCGATTAAATCAGGCTCAATTAATTAAAAAACCCAAAAACTGAACTGATGCCAAAAGTGCCCCCAATCAATGGGCCAGCAGATCTAAAATGACATACTAGAACGTCAGATGGAAACCGCTATCAGAGATGGGGCAAGAATTCTAACTGAGCTTCTGTGGAGTCAACTGGAGTCAACTGTGGAGTTGACTATTAACTCACCATTGACTATTGTGTTGTCTGAATGCAGCCACTGCTTCCCAAAAAAGAAGAAGCTGCTTTCCTCAAATCTGATATGCTATCATTCTTACCAATAAAGAGGGATCAATTTCTGGAAGTATTCCAGGGAGTGGCCTGCAGAGGAGAAGGGTGACCTCGGGGGATGTTCCTCTGAGAGCTGAGATGACTTCCTAGAGGAACAAGAGATTGAAAATAAGGGTGTAGATCTTATTTGATGTGCCTAAAGACATCTACTACTAAACCAAGGGAACATGGAGAAGTGTGGCTAACCTGCTGGGACAATCCTTTTAGAGAAGATCCATTCACTTTCAGGATGACGTCCCCAACTTCAATCTGCCCACTTTCTGCAGCAGGCTGCCCAGGAAAGAGCTTTTTAACCCTGACTATGCTGGAACCTGGCTGTTCTGGAGAAACGCTGTCTTCCCGACAGAAACTGAAGCCCAGGCCTGAACTGTTTTTCACTAGCTTCACCTCGAATGTGTTGTCTGCAAAAGAAACATCAAGACATTCATTATCAGACAGATAAAGGTGGATAAGGCACATCCACAACAAATAGAAAGCTGAAAATTGATACACGTGCAGCCAAAGATGCTCAGATTGCCAGAGAGGACTGAAGAAAGGATTTTTTAAATGTCTTTCATAAGAAACTTGGGGAGAGAAGTCCGTCTGAGAGTAGTGGTCAGAATTCTAGAAGTGGGCAAACCACGAAACATGGAGGAGTGTGGGTATAGCCCCATCACAGACTTTAATCAGCCTCATGTGAAGGAATGGGAACTTTATAATGGAAACCAGGCACCTATGGGAGGGATCCAATAGTGCTCATGTGCTAGTGCTATTGATGTTGCACTAGCAGAAACCAACGTTCATGCAACGTCAATAGCACTTCCCAGCAAGATAGTTTTCTTGAGAAAGATATTGCACTAGCCAAATGCAATTGAGGGCTTCTGCTAGTGCAACATCAGTAGTGCTAGCACACAAGCACCATTGGGTCCTTCTTGAAGAGTGAAAACAGGATAAATCACAGATGAGACAGAACAGAGGGATGTCACATGCTAACAATACACAACACAACACAACACAACACAACACAGACACTCACATGTAATTCTTGTGCCCCACACTAAGCCCTTCAAACAGGGCACTTTATAAACCTAAAACAAACAGGATGTGCATAAACACAACAATAAATATGAGTTATTTTGTTTCATGTGAAAGGGACTGATGGCATGATTGCTCCCCATACCAAGACCGCCCCCCCTCCCCAGGAACTGGCTCATGGGAGGTACAGACTGTCAAATGAGAAAGTGAAAAGGAATCCATATATTTGTAGTGACAACTGGAAAGAGAGGGGACCTTTTTTCCATGATTAAATAGAGAGAGAACGAAGAGCAAGAAGTTGTAGACTCAGAGCGCCTCCACATGAGTGATTGATTGCACCGTCGTGACGATTGTGGGTCCTTTTCATGACACCATCAACATCTAATGCCCCTCCCGCTGTTTTGAAGTGGGAACCCACCATTTTATAAAACCCCAAAAATGCAGTAATAAATGGAAAAGGAACTATAAACCATCACCATCTACTGGCGATATCATTGAAACGTGTGGAAGGAAACCAGCAAAAGCAAGGGACGGGGAGTGTGTTTATTGTGCTGATCCTTAAACCTGTGAAGACTCCAGAAGTCAAAGGCTTGGTAAGGCTGTGAGATTTTTGCTACATGTGGAGAAGCCCTTAAGAGACAGAAAGGGAACAGGAAGTGAGGGAAAAATAGAGCAGGAAGGTCAGGTAAGTAAGCAATACATCACTCCCAAGAAACACAGCGAAGGAAAAGAAGCACTAAGCAATTCTATGCAAAGGGTTGGACCTAGTAGTTATTTTAATGTCATGCTGAATCTCAGTCCAAAAGCCAGACATTCTAGGGACAAAACTGAGTATTTCTTGTAATCCCTTTGAGGTTTAAGCCCAACAGGTTCTCACCATCAGTGACAAAGTTGTACTCTCTGGTGCTTGTCACTTTCTTCACAGGTCTCTCTGGGGCTCCACCGTGACTGGGTTGGTTTGGGGGGGTGCACTGTGGGGTAACTGGACCATGAACTCTGGCTGCTGGAAGCTGCCCTTTTTCTAGTACCAGGTGAACTTCCTGCAGGCCCAACCACAAATGAGTTAGCATTAAATTACAGAGATGCCTTTTAGCCCCTAAAATAAGGAGATGATGGGCTGATGCGTATGATATTTATACGGAAAGGAGGGAATACGTGTATTTGAGGTCCCCTCTGCCTCTTCCAGAATCCCAAACAACGATGCAGCCTCTATTCAACTAGCAGCAGCTAAAACAGGCAGACAAGGCTGAAGAGGCTTAAAGGCTTACTCCTCGCTACATGGTTCTAGTCACACACACATACCTCCTCCTCCTTGAGGACAACACTAGCACCACTTAGCTTCTTCAAAGCCACAATGCCTTCGCTTGCTCCGGCAGCAGCTGTTTTTGCCTAACAAGGGAGAGCAGTTGCTGTCAGAGCAAGCAAGGCAACCCTGCCATGACTGAGAACGAGTTGGTGCATGGTGGCAGCCATGGTGGCTCCTCCTCCCTGCGACTTAGAAATGTAACACAAGAAGTGGACCCCCAAAAATGAAGTCGCAGGTACAACCGCCTACCTGGCCAGTATTCCTCAAGATTTCCACAGCTTGTTTATGGGTTGCTCCTTCCAAAGTAACCCCATTGACAGAAAGTACACGATCACCTACGAACCAAGAACGGAGAGTTATAGGGCGAAAGGGAAGCATGTATACAGAGGAGCCACTAAAAGTATTCTGTTTAAGCTCTTATTAAAATAGCTATTCATTTGGCCAGGGCTTCTGCAGGAGAAATGTCCAGCAGAATGAAAACATAAGAGCGTTTTTAAAAAGCTCCATCTAGTCCCACATCCTGTTTTCAGCAGTGGACAGCCAGATATCCCTGTGAGGCTCACAAGCAGGGCCTGATCGTGTTTAACTATCCCCAGGTCTGGCCCAAAGCATTTTGCCACTTAAGGAAATGACAAGATGGTGTACCTGCCCAAAACTGCAAGCAAACTGGACAAAATATAAGAGCAATTTGATTTCAAGTCAAAATCTATGCAAAAAGGAAAAACAAACCAACTAAGTCATCCATATTATCTATCTATCTATCTATCTATCTATCTATCTATCTATCTATCTATCACCATGTTGATTTCAAGCCAGACAGCAAGCTGCCATATATGGAATTACCCTGAGTAGGAGGTTAAGACAACCAATGGTGACCTGCCAGGAGGGATAGAGTATGAACCAGCAACTCAGACTGATGTTGCTAAGGTCCCTTGGCTCCTTTTAATAATACAAATAATTCACTGAAATAAAAAAGTGGGCGGTATCCAATGCTGCCCAAGCACCAGTGGGACCTATCGCTGGCACAACAGGGATTTAGCACTATGGGCACGGGGCAGGTCAGCGGAGCTCACACAACGGCACTCTATCTGCCCCAATCTTTACATGTCCCATTCTGGGAATGAGCGTTTCCATTCACTTCGGGACGTGCTTTATGAAGTGCTAAATTGCCGTCGGGCAAGCAGCAAGTTCTGCTTCTTCAATGGGATCAGCAGGAGTGCAGCAGCCCCATTGGATACTACCCAGCCCTGTGAATCTTGGTCCCCAGCATCTGGTATCCAGAGGTATACTGCCTCTAAATGCAGAGGTCCTGTGTTGTTAGCATGGCTATTAAGTGCTGATAGATCTGTCTCTGCTGTGGTTTCTTTCTTTCTTTTTACAATCACATTTGCCTAAATGTGCCCAATTGAGACCAGAGGATTTATGGGGCCTGGGGCAGGCATGCTCCCCACCCTCGTCCAGGACCCATGTGTGGATATACAGAGCTGGGAGACTACCTGCAAGGATGCTTGCGCACAGAGACAACACACAGTTCCCCTTTTGTCACAATTAGATATTGAGATTCAGTGTCATCTTACATTTTACTATAGGGGTGGAGAAACTCAGGACCCGGGAGCCAAACTTGACTCACCAGATGGCCACGCCTCTTCCCCTGGCTCCACCCACTTTCTCCTGACCACCAAGTATTGATTCATTTTCCAGCTTTTTGTGCAGTTCCCTCCACCCCCATTCCAAACGGTTGTAATACCTGTCCTAGGGCTTAGTTACAGCAGTAAAAGCTTTAAGTTAAACTATGCTGGTATTTTTTTGCCCCACCCTTTTTTCCCTTTAGCTCCACCCACCACTGGAATGTGCCCTCTCCCTAAGAGCTTATCCAAAATGAACTCTGGCTCTTGGGTTGAAAGAGGTTCAACAAATCTGCTCTAACACCAAATTTTCTATTTTATGAAAATTTTAATCAAACTCCAAGATTTCTGGTGAGGAATGCAGCAGTGCAAAGAGCCAATGGTACATACAGGAGCTGCAAAGCAAGGGGGGCAGAGTAAATTGCCCCAGTTCCTGCTGCTTAAGACTCTCTTACTGAAAGTCTAAGAGTTTAGCACCATCTTTTCAGTATCCCTGATATTCAACAATCTGCAAGGGATGTGAAAGTAAGAATAATTTTACATGCCTTTTTGAATCCTACCGTCAGCTTCTGCAGCTCCTTTAGGAATAACAGCCTTTACGTAAAGGCCTCCGTGCCTCACGTTAGTGTTCACACCACCCTACAGATTATTAAAAAGAAGACGGTTTTAACGGAAAGTACGATCTCTGAACCCGCCAAATGTTAACCCAATCCCTTAAAGGAATCCAGCAATTATTCATGCAGCTATCAGCAAGGAGAAGCAGCAGCCAAAAATGAGACTCAGTACATCATAGAACCAATTCTTTTTGAGCCCCATGCAAAGAATTGCTGATGGAGAGATGCATTCCAAGGCTCCTTGGCATGGCTGCAAACGCAAACCCTTCCAAGTCGAAGTTGTGAAAACAGAGCAACCAAGAATATTGGTGAATGTTAACCAAAGCATGAGACTTTGCCTGTTTGCGGACATCATGCACCTTCAGCCATTCAGAAATAGATATGAACAGAGAGGGAAAACTAAGATGCACTTCTTCCTCTTTGACTAATGGAAAGCTCTGTGGGAAAAGCAAAAGACTTGGGAGGCTAGTTGGTGGTTTCTTTTAATGTTTGAAGATCTGGTAAGGTTTGCCATTGTTTCTTTTTCTTGGCGAGGTCCCTGTGCCTTTAACTGCTGCAATTCAGGCAAGAATTCAACAGGTGACGCTTTCCCCATTGCTGCATCAAGTGTTGAATTTCTTCCTGCACAACATCGCGAAGGCACTACCAGGGAAAAATTGGCCACTTTAAGCAACCTGCAGTTCCTGGACAGGAGTTTTATGTCAAGGCTAAGAGGAGTCAAGAAGGGGTCTGTGAACCCATAAGCAAAACCCTCATGCTTCCCTTAAGAGAATTCATCTCTCAGTTTTAGACGAACAGGTTGATTCTATGCATGTTCACTTGGAAGCAAGTCTTATTGTGTTCAGTAGGCTAAGTGTGTACAGTAGTCTTCCTCAACCTCGTAGCCCTTGCAAATGTGTTGGATTACAACTCCCATCATTCCCAGCCAGTATGGCCACTGGGTAGGAATCATGGGAATTGTGAGAGGTTTCAGAACTGCATCCACAAGACACTTTTGCTTTCAAGTTCAGGCCAGAAATTGCAATCAAATTATGCAGAATTCAGCTGTAAAGTGTGTTGTAATGAAGCAGGGAATTTGTGTTTTTAAGACCCAATTTTCACGGCAAACTGTTTCACTTAAAAAAGAAAAGGCTGAAATTCTTGATAATTTGGAGAAATACCTCGGGAAATAAGATTGAGCTGCCTTTCTTGGGGGAACCACAGACGTCTCGTCTTTCAGGCTATCTGTATGCGTTACCCTACTCTCCACGTCCAAACTGCGCTCTAAAATTCCAATACGCAGAGGATCACAAGACAGAGGGGAAATTGCATTTCCCTCCCATCGCTTTGCGTCTTGCTTCTGCCTCACAATAGGGATGAGCAGCTTCCTCTTTCTTCACATGGGGAAGGAAGAGGAAGCAAGGACCGACCACATAGCCCATTCAGGGGGCCTCTTTATGGCACAACCTCTCCTGCACACAGCAGGAAATAGCGCCAATTAGCGTTACAGCCAGAAGAACTGGATTTTCCGGGTCGTATTTTGAAGTGGAAAATGACAGGAGGAGCAGGAGACGCGTGGGAGGATTGCAGCGTCGTCAAAAAGTCCCATGAAAATCCGTGAGTGGCCAGTCACAAGCGTGCCATAAAACGCTTGTCTGAGGTCGCCTGCAATCCTTCAGTTTAATCTTAGGATTGTGCACCAAAGATTGCCATTTAAAAGCACCTTCTGACACTCCCATGAACAGCAACGAATGTAAGAACATGACATCATAGATCCACTTTCTGAGTTTGTCTTTAAAGTTGCATTGTCAAGTATCTACACAGCATTTTAGCAGAGGTGATCTTATACACCTTCCTGATGGCAATGTGTTACCTCCAGTATTTGAGGCAGTAAGCCTGTATGCACCAGTTGCTGGGGAACATGGGTGTGAAGGTGCTGTTGCACTAATGTCCTTCTTGTGGGTCCCTGGTCGACAGTTGGTTGGCCACTGTGTGAACAGAGTGCTGGACTAGATGGACCCATGGTCTGATCCAGCATGGCCCTTATTATGTTCTAAAGTAAGAGATGCATGTTTTTAGTTTTAAAAAATGAGATTAAGCTCTCCAAGCTTGCAACAGTAAAATGCTGCATATAGCTGTCAGTATGCTGCGGAAGTAGGAGGTATTGTAGCCACACATTTTCTCGCCCTATTCTTCTCCTAATTACTATGCCTCCTTTCTTCCTCAGCATGCAGACACACACACACACAAATCCTGCTTGGTACAGCAGGTTCTGCAGTGGGGTGAATGAAGGGATAGGAAAGGAACGGAGTGTGAGAAAACACAGTTGTGTCATCTTCGATTTTCTTGGCATTTTGAAAGCAATATGAGCTCTGAGTTGCAACTCAGCAATCTAAAAAGATGATGATGTGCACCTGGAAATATTTGATGGGATTCTGTTTTGCAACCAGCAGAGGGAGTTCAAAGTCTTGTGACAAAAGTATGTGGATTATGTTGAGGGTGCAATCCTATCATAGACAGAAAAGAGTCCTATAACTGGACTGGAGAATGCTGGGAATTGTAGGGCTTTTTTCAGTCTAAACATTTGCATAGGATTGCGCCTGGGAGTTGTAGGGCTTTTTTTCTGTCTAAACATGCATAGGATTGAGCCCTTAGGGATGTTGCCAAGGTGCAAATAAGTGGCAAGGAAAAGACATTGATAAAGGATGCTTTCAGATAAGGCTTTTGTCATGATATCACACTACCTCATTCACGGAATTTTACATGGGGTTCAGATGTCATTGTCTTAGATTTTGTAAGGAAAAGGCGTAAAAACTACACAATGCCTTTTGGTTGCTAGCACTAGCAGCCCTCTGTCTGGAAGCATTCAAAGTCACTGATAACCATGATAGTTAATGCACTGCAGGGACCAGACATTTGTCCACTTCATTAAAAATACAAGGGAGAATATATATATATGTCATTTTTAGAGTAATAATCTCTTAAGAAATTGGTTTGCAGTCCTGTGCATAGTTTACACACGCATTAGGATAGCTTTACGCATCATGACTGCCATGGGAAACAGTGGTGTTTCATGCCAGAAACACATGAAATGTGGATGTCATGCATGAGGATATGGAAACTTAATATGATTTCCCCCCCAAATCAATATGGTCTTGCTTATTTTGCATACTTTAAGTGAATAGTCTGATTGAACCTTTTGCATTCCATTACTATTTAAACCACTGTCTGTATCTCTTCGCTTTTCCTTTCACCCATGTATAGGTAAAGATGCCAGTTGAGGATAACACTTCATGCCTGTGATGAAATCGATTCTAGTCTGTAATAACACCATACTATTTTGTTAAGGTGCTACAGGACCCTGTTGTTTTTTCCTTGACCAACTAGAATTCCAGATGTGTGTGTTCAGTTGTATTGACATTACTGGTAATTCTTCTTTAGGGTCACTCATATTTGCTTCTAAGTTTTTAATGGGTTTTTAATTGGATTTTATCTTCTCGAACAAATTTCACAATTTGTTCCGTATCATTGTGCCTCAATCCTTTCCCTAATGTCTTTTTGTAAGAAAACTTGCAGTTTGTTGTTGTTTTCTTATTAGTTTTAAGCATCTTTATCTTTCTAAGAATGTTATTTTACTTATTATAAAGAAAACCATTTTGCAATTAAAAATGTTTTTGGTTTGTCCTTTTTTTAAAAAAAGACCGAAGTTTAAAGATAAACGGAGTGTTGTTTTTTGTTTTGTAGGGAACAAAGTAGAACACTGGTGTTTGTCCTGATGTGTAGAGTTACCCTACATCCCACACATTTGCATACAGGCAGGACTGCAGCCTTAAGGGTGTTGAAAAAGGCCAAAGATTAGCAGCTGGTAAGTACTTGACAATGCCTCTTTAAGGTCCACTGCTTCCCTGTAAACCAGACATTTTAACAGGTCGCTTAGAGTGGAGAAAAAGAGAAAACAGCTAAAAACCTTGTCAAACAGTACCGTGACACTTATTCCCAAGCCGTTATCATTTTTGGCCAGTTCGACCTCAAAGATATCTCCAGGTTTAAGAGGCGGTGCAGAAAACTTTTTACAATTCATTGAGTTGGCTAAATTCATGAAGCAAGGCTCCTTTATGGGGAAATAAAAGGACAAAAGAAAAAGAAGGATACTCTGTTAGAGAAGTAACTGGCGATTATGATAGTACTGTGTATTTATGGGGACAGCCAAGGGACTGAAACAGAAAAAGGAGATTACGCATACAAAAATATTTACACACACAAAAACACACACATATAGAAACAGGAAGGCACTCAATTCTATCAAAATATAATATGCCCCCCTCCCCAATCTAGTACCACCCAGATTTGTTGGACTACAACTGCTATCATCCCCAGCCAGCATGGCCATGCTGACTGATGGTGAGACTTGTAGCCTAACGTGTCTGGATGGCATCAGGTGGGCAAGACTGATGTAATAGCGTTTCAACAGATTTTTTTTTACACAAAAGGCAGCATTCATTTGCACCAAGACCAGAATAAAGGAAACAATATGTCAACAACTGGACAGGCCAGAAACTTTGCCAAACAGTTCAGCACAATGCAGTCATGTGGGTAGTTGACCTACAGGAGCATCATGTGAGTACAGGAGCTTCATATGACACAGGAGACATCATGTGGGTAGGCTTTGTGTTTGGTGAAGGAATAATAATAATAATAATAATAATCAAGGCAAAGGGCAACGGGCTTCTGTAATAGTCCTACATTCCACCACAATCCAGCCCAAATTAAACACGATTTAAGTCCCATTAATTCCAATGGAAGAGATTTCAGCAGACACTTAACTCCTCCATGGAAATCATTATGGCTTCAAGGGTACTCCACACTGATCATGATTTTTAAAAATAAATAAATGAATAAATAGTGTAGTTTGGATGTTTTGTGGATGAGAAAATCTTAGTTTGCAAACCTATGCAAAATTACCTGGGAGTAAGACCCACTGAGTTCAACGGAACATGCTTCTAAGTTGACATGCACAGGACTAGTATTGCTGAAGTTTGTTCTTGTAGGTGTAGGTGACAGGCGTAAGCGGATGCATTGCTGTTGACTACCAACTGCAGTGCAGATTGTAAAGCTTGCCACAGAAATGTCCTTGCTTCACCTCCTTCCTAGCCAGGGATATAGCAAAGGGGCTCGGAAGAGATGTTTTCTTGGCCTGGCCCCATTCCTGAGTGCTGGAATTCCAACCTGGTCCAATACCATATGGTCCAGGACAGTTCCAAAATGACCCAGGGCGGTTTCAAAATCATTTCTCCCTTTTATAATATCCTTTAACCTTGTTTCCTTCTCTCCATGCCCCCCATGAGGGTTGATGCACAGATAGCCTGGCTCATGTTGCCCTCTGTTTTTTCTCCTTAGCTCATGTCAGCTTGCATTTGTTGTGAATTGTTTCCCTGACCCTTTCGGTGCCAAAAAGTTGGTGGCAGGGCTGGCATCAAGGATGGGCATGGTCGGGCATCCGCTGAGGGTCCATACCCCAGTAGGGGCTCACTGACAATAGCACCCTGGACTTGCTCTTCCTGTTCACCGTTGCAAGCTGCCTGCTCACCTGCCTCTCACTCTGGCCCAGAAAGTGGTGGCGATGAGAAGGAGGAGCAGGAGAGGCCGCAGCCTCCTTGCTCATTGGCTCTCTGCCTGCTGTCAAGCAAGCAAATGGCAGCAGTGATGAGAAAGAGGAGGAGGACCAGAGGCAGCGGATGACAAAGGTGGTGAGAAGGTAGACTTACTGTGGAGGGCCCCCGCTGAGGGCATTCAAAAACTGGAAGCTGGCACTGCTCTGGGGAGTAAGGCCCACTGATTGCAGTGGGGCTTCTCTCAAAGTAAACACGCAATAGGAGCGTACTGTTAAAAGGCATGTTCACATGCTCAGCTGGTCCAAAATAAGGAAGAGAGATGGTTAATGGGGACTGGCCAATTTGCTTTAAGGTGGATTCCTGCACTGAGCTTGGGGTTGGATTCGATGGCCTTATAGGCCTCTTCCAGCTCAACTATTCTATGGTTCTCTCATTCTAAGACCATGGCCACAGCTAGACCTAAGGTTTATCCTGGAATCATCCAGGGTTCACCCCTGCCTGAGCACTGGATCCCCTGTGTGTCACCTAGATGAACAGGTTTGACCCCTGGATGATCCAGGGATAAGCCTTAGGTCTAGCTATGGCCCATATTGTGCCAGTACTTTTCCATCTGCACTGACTGCCAGGCCGTGTCCCGGACCGATTCAAAGTGCTGGTACTAACATTCAAAGCCCTAAATGGCTTGGGGCCAGATTACCTAAAGGATCATCTTTTCCCATATATATCTGCCTGAACCCTTAGATCATAGTCTGAGGCCCTCCTCTAGGTGCTCCTGCCAAATGAAGTGAGACAGATGGATACTAAGGAGAGGAGGGCTTTTTCAGTGGTGGCACCTCGGTTGTGGAACACCATCCCCAGAGAGGTTTGCCTGGTGCCTATGTATCTGGTCTTTTGGGCACCAGATGAAGAGTTTTTTATTTTCCCAGGCTTTCCAGATATTCAACTTTGTTTTAAAAGTGTATTGTCATGTTTTTGGATCTTTTCCTGCTGCTGATATTATTCTGCTTTTTTCTGTTTTTATTGGGGGGGGATTTTATAGTATGTTTTATCATGTTTTTAGGTTTTTTTAATTTTTGTGTACTGTTCAGAGAACTTTGGCTATTGGATGACATAGAAAAGTAATACATAAACAAACAAACAAGTTGATTGGTGGGAGATTCAGGACAAATAAAAGGAAGGACTTCTTCACACAGCGCATAGTTAAATTATGGAACTCACTACCACAAGATGTAATGATGGCCACCAATTTGGATGGCTTTAAAAGGGGGTTGGATAAATTCCTGGAGGTGAAGGCTATCAATGGCTACTAGCCCTGTCGGTTGTGTGCTATCTCCAGTTTTCAAGGCAGTAAGCCTGTGTGCACCAGTTGCTGGGGAACATGGGTGGGAAGGTGCTGTTGCACCATGTCCTGCTTTGTTGGCCTCTGGCCGACAGCCGGTTGGCCACTGTGTGAACAGACTGCTGAACTAGATGGACCCTTAGATCCAGCACGGCAATTCTTATGTTCTTAAACAGCAGTGGAAGTCATCATTTTGTTAATTTAAGAAATGATCCCAACAGAACTGCAGCAGGGCCAAAAGACAGAGAGAATCAGTCGGGGGGTGGGGTGGGGGAATAAATGACATAAATGGCTTTTCAGTTTGTGTACTGACTTTGGCATGATATCTCCTAAGACTATTGTCCTCCCTAATACTTTAAGCATGTTGCTGTGCTGAGCTGAGCACAAGCAACACTGCCATTGAAAAGATTTGTATCTGCACTAGAGAAAGCTCATAATAATTTTCAAGTGTCATTTTTCCAGGCAGGTTAGGGGTGGGGGAAAATCTCACATTGCCTAGCAGCAAGTAAGCTTAAAATCGCTTCTTGGAAACAAAACTTGGCTCTCGTTCTATGATTTTGTTGATTGCATAGCACTGATACATTTGCAAGGAATTTCACCTTGGAAAACCTGTACCCAAAAGGTTAGTACAGTTAAGCAGTTAAGCAATGGAAGCACTGCAGTGACACACGAACCCATCCACCCATCATTCCCTGTCCAAATTTCAGGGGGGAGGGAAAGAAATACACTGTAATTAATAAATGATAAAGGACAGTGACATGCCATAGAAATGGACTGTGCCTTTTTGGCTGCCGTTTGCTCCTGGCTGCTGGAGTAAGTGGCTTCGTCCATGTCGGAATCCCCTCGGTCAGAATACTCGACTGTTTCCACCATCCCAGGCTTTTTTGCCTTCGCCAGGTTCGTCTCAGATGAGCATCCATTTCTCTCAATGCATTTGGAAAGCTGGGAATCGTTGCCATGCTGGAATTCCTGCTGGGCCCTGTCGTTGATATGGCTGCCACAGCCACCACGTGTTTGACTCTGGGACAGGCTGGCGCTCTCGGTCCTGGAATCTTGGGAGCTCAAGCTTCCATCTCGTTTGCCCGAGCAAAGACCAGATAAGCTCCCGGAGGTGGGCCTCTGGTGGCTTAGTGGCCTGTTGTGTTCCTCTGAAGATGACTCCGCCTCATTGTCCAGCATCAGTGCAGGCCTCTTTAAATACCCCTTAGTATCACTGAGGGGATTGGATGACACTATGGACAAATGTAAACATTCAACAACAAACGTTACTGCTGCATCACCGTCAAATACACTGGGCCAGTGCGGATGTACATATCTTAGTTTAGGGTTTTCCAAGTTGCTATGATTCAATACCTCTTGGTTTTTATTAGCTTCCTGTTTTATCTGAACTAGGAAACTATGGTTACAAGATTGGAGCAAACCAGGGCCACAGCTAGACCTAAGGTTTATCCTGGGATCATCCAGGGTTCGCCCCTGCCTGAGCACTGGATTCCCTGTGTGTCACCTAGATGAACAGGTTTGACCCCTGGACGATCCAGGGATAAACCTTAGGTCTAGCTATGGCCCAGGATGCGAAGTCATGATTTGAAGTTAGTTTAAGATCCTGGTTTGTTTTGATCCTGGATGAGAGAAAGGAAGAGGCGGTGTGAAGATGGAACCTATGGACAACAAGCTTATTATGCTTGAACCAAGACACTATTTCGTTTCACATTTTAGGTTGCACTCTTCAAAACTGTAATCATGAAAGGTAGGGGCACTGAGATTTATGGACATGACAAAAAACATAAGGTAGAACTCTACCTCAAAACAGCTGATAAAAGGAGTTTAGGATTAACATCAGCAACCAGATTATGGAACTCTGTCTCCTCTGAAAACCCAAATGGATCCTTCCATAATGGGCTTTCAGCATGTTGTTAAAAGCATTCTTGTTTCATCAGGCCTGTAGTCTGTACTGAGTTTCTGTTTCCCTGCTGTGATGTATTTTAGTGTTTCCAGTTCTAGCTCTTTGTTTTCACTTTTTATTGGTTATTGTATTTAGGATTTTATTGCCTGTTTTTAATTACTGTAATCTAAGAGGAAGATTTTTTTTTTAAAAAAAATAATTTGCTAATACTTGGAGGAATACCTTTGGTTGGCCCCTCCTTAGGCTGCGAGATGACAAGGGTCACATCCTTTGGAGCCTGTTCAATAATTTCTAGCGCTGTGTGATGGCTGACCCCTTCCAAGCTCACGCTGTTCACAGATATCAGGCGGTCTCCTATGCAGACAGATAGATTCAGAGGTAAAACAAACTAGTACGCATAGTTCCAAGTTTTACAGAAGAGCTGTGGCGCAGTCCACCAAAAACTGCTGATGTGCAGGTCCTGTTTTTTGCATTGTGTAAGGAGACATTTCTGGACAATTCACCTCACCCCCCATACATTAATATGATGAGAATTTGCGCAGCAGTAATGCATGGTGAATTGTATCAAGAATCTTTGGGCAACATATTAAAATCAATTTTCAGTGCTCAGAGGAATATGTGCATGTTGTGTGTGCTTAAGAAAAGTTCCTCTAAACTTCTCCAGATCTTCTTACAATTCTCCGTAAACATTATGGTTTGGTTTAACTCAAAGTGCTTAACCACCGTGGCTTAGCAAGTTGTCTGAACAGGGACCTTGACTTAATGTTGACAGATAAATCAGTTCCTTATGCTTTTCATTGGACACAATAATCCCCAATATTACCTGGTTTTAATGACCCCTGCAGATCAGCTGGTCCTCCAGGCGTTATCGAATGAATAAAAATCCCAAGATCAAGTTTTCCAGTCTTCTCCCCACCTGTGATCTGAAACCCTGTTAAAAACAGCTCTTTAGTCCCTTTTAAACATCCATGGCAATATTCTGTGAGCTGCCCATGATTTTCCAAGTGGTTCCTTTTGCAGAACACTATTTTCAAAGATCTTAGAGAGCAGCCTACCCCAACTTGGTACCGTTCAGATGTTTTGGACTTCAACTCCCAACAGCCCCAGCCAGCATGGCCAAAGGTCAGGAATGCTGGGAGTTGTAGTATAAAACATTCAGAAGATACTAAGTTGGGAAAGGTTGTCTTTGAGCTACACATGGATTATACACAGTGGGGAAACACCAAGTAGCAATATAACTAGAAGTTTTGACAGTTTCTGTTGAAGGTGTGTAGTCAGGTTATTATTCTCCAGAATGGAAGACCTGCATTCTAGTTCTGCCAGCTCTAGATTGTTGGATTTCCCCTGTATCACCTTTTCTTGCAACAAATAACTAACTTTTGGTATCTACTGGGACAAGATGTAGTGATGTCTACCTATTTATTATTAATATTTACATACCAACTGATTTGCTAAAAAGCCATCAAGGTAGAGCGCAAGCTTAGAGGGCTTCTAAAAAAGAATCTGAGATGGTTTTGATAACACTTGAAAGACAAATTCTGGCTGTATATGTGGCACCAGGGTCCTGGTATGCCCATGTGGACAGTGGAGGTAGGGTTGGACTGGATCTTTCAAGTATTGCCTGAGTCAGCCCTTACACACATTCATTGAGAATAGCATATTCTTCCAACACAGATTGGCCATGAAAGTTAAATGGAATCCCTGACAGAGGTATACAACTGAGTACCTTGTGCTCAGGGGCATGCAGGGGTTGTCTATCATGCCATGCTTATGAACCTGTCTGGATCAGTAGCCCTCCCTCTACACAATCAACATAACAGAGACTCGAACTTCAAGCTAATTACAGCATTTATTATGCTTGTTGTTGTTGTTTATTCGTTCAGTCGTTTCCGACTCTTCGTGACTTCATGGACCAGCCCACGCCAGAGCTTTCTGTCGGCTGTCGCCACCGCTAGCTCCCCCAAGGTCAAGTCTGTCACCTCCAGAATATCATCCATCCATCTTGCCCTTGGTCGGCCCCTCTTCCTTTGCCTTCCACTTTCCCTAGCATCAGCCTCTTCTCCAGGGTATCCTGTCTTCTCATTACATGGCCAAAGTACTTCAGTTTTGCCTTTAATACCATTCCCTCAAGTGAGCAGTTTGGCTTTATTTCCTGGAGTATGGACTGGTTTGATCTTCTTGCAGTCCAAGGCACTCTCAGAATTTTCCTCCAACACCACAGTTCAAAAGCATCTATCTTCCTTCGCTCAGCTTTCCTTATGGTCCAGCTCTCGCAGCCAAAGATTACTACGGGGAATACCATTGCTTTAACTATGCGGACCTTTGTTGTCAGTGTGGTGTCTCTGCTCTTAACTATTTTATCAAGATTTGTCATTGCTCTCCTCCCAAGAAGTAGACGTGCTAATGGTGAGCTTTCCCCTAAAACAGCTTCAGTGAAACTCAGAGACTGCCCCAAGGCCTAAACAGCTAATCCTGAGCTCTCTATTAGGGAAGGCTTTTGCAAGGTTGCCACCCAGTTGACAACAGGCAGCTCTGGTAACCCGAAAGGCAGCTTAAGGCCCTCCCTTAGGGAGGCTCCTTTTTGTGAATGCTCTGGTGAGACGCTATTCTGGCAGAGCATCAAGTCACTCCCTAACTCCGCCCACTTAGAATGATGACATGCCCTTGTGTTGACTAAGTCACGCCCCTCCTCGTCAAAAAGGACTTGGTTTCCCATGGGGTGGTGGGAGGCCTGGTGTCTTGGCCTGGCCCACCTGGTTGTTAAGGCCTTGGGAAGAAGATTCTTCCCCAACTTCTGGTGACTCTCGGGGAGTTTCCTCCCCTGCTCTCTGGTCTTACATTTCCAGTTCCAGCTCTGAATCAGAATTGGAATAATCAGAATCCACAGGGAACCTGGTCTCAATCCTGACTGAACCCCAGAAGAATTTTGGTGGCCACTGTTGGAACAGGCCATTGATCTACAGCAGCCTTCCCCAATTTGGGCCTTTCCAGATGTTTTGGGCTACAACTCCTATCACAGTAGCCAATGTGACACACAACTTTTAATGCAATCAACTTACCTAAGCCATACTTTTCATCTTTTTTCAAGGTCACCAAGTTGATCTCCCTTTCCGGCAATGACACTGCATTCTGCTTTGTTTGTAGAACATCTGTGGGTAAAAAAAAACTAAACTAAAAACTAAAAATTGACACTGACATAGTGGGGTGTATTTATTTCTTGGGACATGATATAACAGGACTCAAAGCCTTTCAAGTCAAGTTTCATTTAAACTCAATGTATAATTAAAAGTGACTCTTCCTTCAACTCAAGAGGCATTAATGATAGGCCTCAAAACTACTTCAACATTTTGGGAAAGGAAAAACATGGATTGAACTGTCTTACTAGGATGTGTATGAGCATATAGGGTTTGTTGAGCACTTAGGAAATGTATGGATTCAAATCCAATACAAAGCACGCAGGTACTGAATGAACTAAGTCTCTTTTTAATATGTGCACCATCAACACCTTTGCAGGATCTTTCACCATCATATATTCCTTACATAGGACATCTGCTATCTTCTTCATGTGGTGGAAGAGTGGTCCACCCCCACAACTACTATGCAGGTGATGGATTGACAGTGATGCAGCAAGTGGGCAAATGGGATCTCCAGTGTGATTGGACATTTGAGTAAATTAGGGATGGATTTTGGTTTCTCAGAGTTTCTCATTTTTCCAGTCTTAAGTTTGGTTTGTCCTGATTTTTTTTTAAGCTCACATGAAAATTTGTACACATTTTTATGTACATTTTCTCCTATCACATGCATTTTTGTGTGCAATTTTGCCCAATTTTTGATAAGCAATTTCCCTAATGTAAGGCATTTTTAAAGTCCTGTTTTCATTAAATACACATTTTTGGGGAGCACTTTCCCCTAATACATGCATTTTTGTTCACATTATTTGATCAGAGAAGTTTGTGTATTGGTTTGAAAGAACAAAACCAAACAGATTTCTCACCCCTCTCTAGGGTGAGGTCCCCTGCTCACATCATCTGCATGGAAGAGGGGAGACATGTCCTTACTCCACTACACAGATGCCCTAGGTAACCTATGTATTTTTATTCTGCCCTACCATAAAAGAACTAGGGGCAGCATACATAGTCCCCCTGGTCTCATTTTAACCTCACAACAATCCCTGTGAGGTACGTTAGACTGAAAGATCATGACCGCCCAAAGGCCACTCAATAAGCTTCATGGTGGAGTGGAGATTAGAATTCTGGTACTTCTGGTCCTAGTCCGGCACTCTGAACCAGTACACCACATTGGTTCTACAAACCAGACTAGAAACATTTGAACCAGAACTGTAAGGTAGATCATTGCCTCCATATTTATAGAAGGGAAACAAGAACTGAAAGACAGTCTGTGAAGAAAGGGACTGTAAATAACTGTTGTTGTTATGCATTGTTTACTTTGTGTGGGCTCTGTGAGGCTCCAGTGTATCTGGGTAGACCTAAGGCCTTGCTTTGTTACTCTCAAAGGCCTGTGTAGTAGTTGCTTAGTGATGTTCTGAATGGTCGTGATGGTGGTGGGGAGAGAATCACTTTGAATGTTGTTAGATGGGTCAGGGATCAGGTAAATTCAATTCTGATTGGCTGGGGATTCTAGCTAGGTGGAAAACAGCGGTTGGGAAATGTCAGTTAAGGAGACAGGTGACAGCTGGGAGTTAGTCTGCAGAGAGGGAGGGAGGGGGTCTGCAGGTTAGTGTATGGTATGAATAGCTAAGACCTCGATGTTAAGTTATTCTTTCTCAGATAAACATATGTGCCTGGTGAAGATCAGGTGTAGGGAGCAGGTGGCTGTATTATGCCAGGAGGCTGCCTTAAGATCTTGCCAGAATAAGGTTATACAAGCAGGTAATAAAAACCCAGATAAACCGTCCAAGCTGCCAGTAGCACAAGATGTAGAGCTTTAGTGTCAGAGGATGACTGTACCCAAGAGTTGGACCTGGTTGTGAGTGTATTTGGATGGGGTCGAGGTTTAGGGAATTTGGCCTTAAGAATGGTCACTAAGTCTTTTAAAAACCCCAAAGTAAATATTAGTAATCCCTTGTGTACCAAATATCCCTTTAATAAATTATTTGTTTAATTAATAGCTTGTCTCCAGGGTTGGTGAGCCTTTCAAGCCTAAGGCCTTAGCTAGACCTAAGGTTTATCCCGGGATCGTCCCATGGTCGTCCCTGCCTGCTCCCGGGATATCCTGTGTGTCATTTACATGAACAGGGATGGCCCCAGGACGATCCTGGGATAAACCTTAAGTCTAGCTAAGGCCTAAGTCTCTTATATCAGCTACTAGGAGGTTTTAAAGTATTATAGTAGAATTAGTGGCAGTGGAAAAGGACCAGCTTGTGGGACTCTGAGTTATATAGAGAGACAGTTCTTTAGGCTCAGGGAAATAAGTATTTGCTATAAAAAACTGCATAGGTGGGATTGCCCAGTGAAGGAGCAGTTCCCCGTATGTGGTGGCAGTCGTGGGGAGAGGAAACCTCCACATATAAACACTACTCCAAAGCAAGTCAAAAGAAGAGATGAAGGTCATCTGAATACCAAGGTACCAGTCTCAACTTCAGAAATTGAAGCTCTGGACCATATTTGATTTTCACAGTACTCAACACCATTGGCTCCAAACCAAAGGAATATGTGGCTGTCTATAAAGCCTGGATCTATAGAGTTGTGAACACATCTACCAAATTGCATTTTCAGGAGGGAAAAGAAATATGAACAATAGGGTGGAGTAACTTTCTTTGAGATTGCAGCTGAAACCAACCAGAAGACAGATTGTATCTCAACTTTCCACCCAGGAGCTCAGGATGGTGCACATGGGTCTTCCTCCCTCCCCTTTTATCCTCAGAAAGTCCTCTGTAGTAAGGTTAGGGTTAGGAATGGTGAGGTCTTCAACATGGCCCAGCATGCTTCATGGCTGACTGAAAACAGGTCTCTCCAGTAAATGTCTAGGAGTCTCTCCACTACACCACATTGGCTTCACTCTTTCAGCAACTTTCTCCTGAATTTTCACTTTGGAGCTAAAGAACCAGACTGGGATATCTTCTTATTTAGCTGTTCCCTTGATTGATAATACTAAGGGCAAATGGGCCAGGCCTGATCCTTTTCTTGGCCCTTTTGCTTCTTCAGAGAGACTCCTTTAACAACTTTAAAACATATTGTGAGGTCATACGACCTCCTGATTTCTCCTTTTTCATTTGATCTTGCTCCCCGTTTCTTCCTAGGACAAGAGATGATGCCTTTCCCCCCTTGTAAAGCTTAGAAAAGCTCAATAGACATTATATTTAGCAAAGCTCCACATGACATTTGAGAAATCCTTGTCTATACTGGAATTGCTATACTACTAAAACAGCCTTCCCAAACCTGTCACCCTCCAGATGAACAACTCCCATTATCCCCCAGCAATTGTAGTCCAACTCATCTTGAGGGCACCAGGCTGCAGGAGGCAGCTCTTACGTATTTAAATAGAATAAGGCTTTCTGGCTTAACCACCGTGGTTAAAGCCATGCTTTAAGGGAGTCTTCTGAATGGGGTCAATGTTCTGCTGATGAAAACCCGTCTGTCAGCTGCTATTTGCCCTGGTAGGAAAACATGTACATGTTGTTGTTTCTTACCAGGGCAATAACTTTGTTGGAGAAAGGGCATTTTCACGCAGAAAATGTATTATGTTGGGACCAAACTACATATGAAATGTGTGAGTGCTTCTGTTCCTTTAAAAAAACCCAAATAGCAGCTATGGGGACTTTGGTGGTCCCAGGGAATTCACAGCTACTTACCAACTTACAACTCCTTCCCTTAATCGCTACACCGCATTCGCTATTGTTGCAACACTTATCTTGTAAAAAGCTTTCTGCTTTTTATATGGAACTAAGTACTTTGATACTTAAGCACTTTGATGAGGAAAAAACCCAGCATTACCAAAAACAACTTCAAAAGTACATGGACAGTGCAAGGGAAATTACTAGAAATTCGATTATACATCTAAATTTCATAGTAAAAAATTTCTGAATCAAACAATGCTGACCTACAACATAGGCTTGGCCAGTATCTTCAGTAGATGAGCAGTCAGATTCATTTTTCCTTCTTTCTAGGCTGGCATTTAAACCTGCATGAGAGTGTGAACTAAAAGGTGGTTGAAGAAATAGTAAAGGAGAAGCAGAGAGGAAAAGAGGAAGCAGAAGGGGACAAAGGAAAATGTAATAAAATAATGATGTTAAAAAAAATGACACACAAAACGCACAAACTGGTGTAAAGATGCACACGACTTTGCATTAAAGAAAACATCCGTGGAAATCTGTGAAACATGGAGAAGTTTATTCTATGTGCATGGAAGCAGAGCATGTGGAAATAAATATGAAACAGACCGTTGCAAGGTGATTTTTAGTATGATGGGATGAAAATAACAGAATCATAGAATAGTAGAGTTGGAAGGGGCCTAAAGGCCATCAAGTCCAACCCCCTGCTCAATGCAGGAATCCACCCTAAAACATCCCTGACAGATGGCTGTCCAGCTGCATCTTGAAGGCCTCTAGTGTGGGAAAGCCCACGACCTCCCTAGGTAATTGATTCCAAAATGAATCCTGCCGTTTTACAAAATGTACAGTATTTCCTTATACACAGCAGTCTCTGGCAGCTGGGTCAAGGGCTACTGGATTGTGAAACATTCAGGCACAGACAGCAACAGTAAAGCATTTGCAGAATTGCTCAGAACCTCAATTCCTGCCTTTTAAAAGTCTAAAACGGGAACTCTGCTTGCCTTCAGCCAAACAATACCAGCCATATCATCTAACGATCCCAGACACTGACTTTAGTGAAGCCATCTTCAGCCTGATGCCCTCCAAATGTCTTGGACTGCAACTCCCACAATTCTCAGCCAGCATGATCATTGGCCATGATTGCTGGGAATTATGGGTGTTGCAGTCCAAGTCATCTGCAGGGCCGCTGGTTGAGGAAGGCGGCTGTAGTGTATTAGGAAGTGTTCTAAATAAGAAAGAGGACTTGAATTCAAGTAGGGAATTTGTATTTTTCTGTCTGTGGCAATGATAATTGCCTTTCCTAAAAAGATATGCACACATGAACCTGAGTTTGCCATTATTCTAGATACAAGAACAGTTTAAATGCTGCAGCCTCCATGGAGAGGCCCCTGAAAAATGTTTAGTTGTGGTGGTGTTCCATGCAATGGGTGCAACAGTGCTAAGCCTGGTTTATGGTCCCAGACATGCACAGTGTCTCCATTCCATACTAGGGGCTTGGAAGCACTAATGCCTCCATTTTAAATGATGCAGGCTTTAAAACTTCACTGTTTGGTTCTTCTATTGTTGTGTTTTAAGTTGCGTTTCAATGGATCTGGGCAGTATCTAATAGTGCACTACCGCTAATGTATTTCTAGTGCAATGTCAATAGTGCTTGCTAGCATGATGGAGAGAGAAGTTCTTTATTGAGTCTTAGCAAATTGCCATTATACACAAACACAGAATAAAACACTATACAATTTAAAACTCCACCAACAAACCATTAAGAGTTGAATAGTTTTCCATACAGCTTTTAGACTTCGTGGCACGTATTTGTACAGCACTGACAAGGAATTTGGCAGTTCTAAAAGATACATACTTCTCAGCATCAGACAACAGGAAACAAGTCTTAACAAAGGATGGCCTCCCCTTGAACAATCTTAACAACGGATGAATGTATTTGGTTCTGACACAGAGCATTCTAGCAGTACATGAATAGTACCTTCAATTGATACTGAATTGCAACTGCATACTCTATCCTTCTTAGGAACCCCCTTGTGCCAACCCACCCAGTCTGCCAATGGAAGAGTATTTAATCTTGCCCGAGTGAAGGCAACCCTCATTTTAATATTTGGTAGATCTGCGAGGTATTTTGGAAAAGATAAATACAAAGGAATATAGGAGGCATAGCAACTATTAGATTGGCAAGTCTTGATCTCAGCCACCTGAGATGGCATCTCAATATCCTTAAACCTTTGGAGCACTAACACTTTAGCTCTATCATGAGTCATCCAGGGAAACCCAACACATCTGCAGTTGCTATTGGCATTGTGCTAGAGATAGTTCAAGCTAGCACCACATTGCTTATGTTAGTGGTAATACAGCATTGGATTTTATGCTTTAATTAAGACTTTGTTTTTAATTGGCATTTTATTATTGCTAGATGCCTTGAGCGCCATTTTTGGTGGAAAGGTGGATATAAGTTCAATCAATCAATCAATAACATATCTACTGCATGGATTACCTCCACAACGATGCACGTTAGAGCAGCCTCCCCCTGGGAATTGCAATATTAAAATCAAGCCATTCAAGAGGTTCTTACTTGTTTAGTTTTGCTCCTGCAGCCACTGATTCTGTATCGGACTTTGGCACCTGTTGGAAGATTTTCCCCATCAATTCCTCCATTCTGCGCGAAGAGGAGTCCATGGAGGCAGTAGCATTTTTCCGGAGAGGGTTGACAGTCACCTGACTCTGGGTGAGGTCATGAAAGGATTTGCTCATAATTTTGGGTCTTTCCTCCCACGACGTCTTCTCATTTTTGTCTCTGGAACAGCCTTGGGCAGGCTGGAAAAGGGACAGTTCAGAGTAGGAGAGTCTCTTGAGGATCTCTGCTTGCACTGACAACGGCCGGACTGCCAGCCTGTTCAAGGTGCTGCTGGCCAGGCTGCCGGTGCTGATGGCGCGTCCCATGTTAAACCCTTTCACAGAATCCGTGTGGAGATTTAGGCTCCTGAAGGATGCTCTCTCTGCAAGTAGACACATTGAAAAAATAAAATGAAAAATGAAATGCCTTCATTGCACCTTGGGAAACAAAGAAGAAATAAGGACAACAGCTCTGATCTGGAGGTTTGCAGGGCCCCAATGTTGACTCGGGAGCACATTCAACACTGGGGAACATTCAGTAGCCACAATCCAACAGAGATTCTAGAGAGCCAGGCTTAATGTTACATTGTGTGCGTACTTAGAACTGGCCACTCTTTTTCTTCAGGAAAAGGCAACCACCGGGAGCCCCCAATACAGCTTGGGATCACAAGATGATGTGGTGGGGATGGGGGCAAAGATGGGATGCCTTCAAAGGTTGTTGGGAAACAGTACGTAATGCAAAATACAGCAACTAAGTTCAGATTAATGAGGGAAGTACCAGCTTTACATTCCCCATCCCAGGATCACCGCAGGAGGAGGTGCCACAGGTGAGGTGCCACAACCAAAAAGGATCTACTCCTTTTTGAACTCTCGTTTCTAACAAGAGGCACTAATAGTTACATTCCCAGGACTTAAGGATCAATACCGGCTATACATTTGTTTCTGGACAGAGTTCGAAGTGCTAGCCTTATTCTTTAAAACTAAATGGATGAATGGCTGGTGAAGATGTTAGAGTTGGCGGAGATGGCAAAACTTACGTCAATAATTAGAGAAAAGTCAACATCTAGGTTTATAATCAAATGGAAACCTCTTATAGTCTTTTTACGGGAACTAGAAAAAAACAATTTGTTTATCTGGATTCAACGAATAAGAAGAAAACTTTAAGACAACAGAAAGCGGGTAACTTTCTCTTTTTTTTTTGTAATTACAGAGTAAGAGAAAATATTGTTACATATTTTTGCTGTGGAGAAAATCGGAAGACCATTTAAATTTTGTATGGTTTTTGTTGTTGTTCTTGTGGCATTTGTTTGTTTGTTTGTGTTTTGTAACAATAAAACATTTAAACAGCAAAACCCAAACAAACTCCTAAATGGTTTGGGACCTGGGGACCTGGAAGCCCACCCAGTTCCATATGATTGGTCTGACCTTTAGGATGTTCTTCAGAGGTCCTGCTCAGATTTGTTTCCCCTGTTTATTAAGTGTTTTGGGGGGAGGGTTAAAAAAGGAGCAGAACTATTTTGGCTGTGGCATCTCGCTTTTGAAATGCCCCTCTAGGCTCCCGTTGTAGTGATCTTTACAGCGGGTAAAGACGCTACTTCTCTCATTAACATGAAGCAAAGCTCCAAGCTGCGGTTCTGAATAATGAACAGTTGGTTGTTTAATTGCTGAGGTTTTATAGTTATATTCGTCTTTATATTTTTTGGCCACTTTGGAAATCTACTTGATTAAGGGATGGGATATATTTAAAGAAAAAAATAATAATTATAGGGCTGAGTGAAAATGCCCCACTCCTTTGCAGTCCCATTCAAAGGTTATGAAGGTAAGGCGTCATTTCAGCTATTTTCAAGAGCGAGAGGGTCTGAATTTGGTAGCAGTGGGGAGACAAAACTTACCAGAGTGTTTGAAGATCCGTAGGGCTGGTGGCGATGCACCATTCCGAGGGCTGCTTGGAAAGTTCTAAAATAGCAGCTGCCGACCTCCAAAATCTCTGATAATTTTCAGCATCCCTTCCCAAGTTTGCAAAGTCTTCCCAAATGCAAAAGATGCAAAGCAGTCCCCACCACCCCAAAACTGGGCGGAACTTTTCAAGATTTGAAAGTTTGGCCCAGAATTAAATTAAATAATTAAGCAAGCAAACATACAAACTTCACAGCTTGTCATCCTGTTTTAGAATGAGCACACTTTTGGCTAAGACCAAAACTCCTTTGCATACACATAGGGCTGAAGCTCTTTAAATGCACACACTTTAATAATTGTGTATTCTTTGCTTTATCTAGTATGAACGTGCTTGGTCCTTTGAAGCCTTTCTGTGTAATCCTTAATCTTCAGCTAATCTTTGAAAGTCCTCCTTTGCACTCTTTCAAGAATTTGAATCTCTGTTCTTTAAGCTCAGTGCCCAGTGCTGTACACAAGGTTCTTCTTACAAAGGTTTGTACATGAAAGAAACCATTATCTCTCCATTTGTAACTAATCCTCTTCCTCGTGCACCATAAGACCTTGTTAGCTGGGTTTTGGCAGACACCACAGGCCGTACTTTCTCCTCTGAGCTATCATCTCTTTGTCAGCTTCTCGCTCAATAACCAAGTCTGCCCTGCAAATTTTCTCTCGTTTAAATTGAGCGTCATCACACAGGGGAAAAAAAATCGCATTTGCTTATCGTCACTTCTCCGCCCGTGCGTTTGTCCCTCATTACTTCCTCCTTTGAAAGAGGAAGTAAGCAATGTGCACATGGCCCATTCAGTGGGCTGTTTTGAGCACACTGCTTCTCCTGCACACATCAGGAGATAGCGGTAACTTCCGTCTTGAAAAGAAGTCGGACTTACTGGGGTGTTTTTTTTGTTTGTCCCCGGCTCCACTACATCATTGGCAGTAAGAGCTTTAAGCCAAAATGTACTGGTATTTTGGCCCTGCCTCCTTTTGCCTTTGGTTCCTCCCACCACAGGAATGCGAACCCCAAGCGTTCTCCGAAATGGAATTTAGCCCTCCGGCTGAAAGAGGTTCAGCATCGCTCCCCTACATGTTTTCCACTCACTAGACATGGTGGGAAAAGGGAGAGGGCTTGTGGTGCACGAGGAAGAGGATTAGTTACAAATGGAGAGATAATGGTTTCTTTCATGTACAAACCTTCGCAAGACGAACCTTGTGTACAGCACTGGGCACTGAGCTTAAAGAAGAGAGATTCAAATTCTTGAAAGAGTGCAAAGGAGGACTTTGAAAGGGCTTTCTCTGTGGTGGCACCCCGACTGTAGAATGCCCTCTCCTTGGAGGCCCGACTGGTGCCAACATTGACTCTATTCCGGTGCCAAGTAAAAACATGGCTTTTTAACAAAGCCTTTAATGGTTAAATTCACCTGGCTCACACGTTGTTTTAACTGTTTTAATTGTTTTTACTTCTTTTAAATTATTTATTTATTTATTACATTTCTATACTGCCCAATAGCTGGGGCTCTCTGGGCGGTTCACATTATATTGGTTTTAACTTGATTCATGGTTTAATTTGTCTTTAGCTGTGTATATTGAATGTTTTATATTGTATGATTTTATCTGTACGCCGCCCTGAGATCCTAGTGATATAGGGCGGGATACAAATGTTTTAAATAAATAAATAAATAAATAGCCATCGCAAGGGAGGGGCAAGAAGGCAAGGCAGGAGCTGCGAAAGGGATTAGACAGATGCACGGAGGACAAGGCTATCAGAGGCTACTGGTCTCGATGGTTAAATGAAGCTCCAGGTTCAGAGGTGGTATGCCAATGTACAACAGCTGCCCGAGAGCAACAGTGTGCAATGGGCTTCCTGGAGGCATCTGGTTGGCTACTGCGGGAAACAGGATGCGAGAGTCGATGGACTTTTGTTCTGAACCAACAGGGCTCTTTCTAGGTTCTCAGAGATGTGGCTCTGCTGTTTTGGTCCAGCACATTAACGCTATATGAATCACCGCAACAAAGTTTCTGATGTTCATTAATCAGGACAGCAGCAACAGGAGGAAGGTACATCAAGTCGCGCTTACCAATGTCCTGAGCATCCTGGTTACTTTGCCTGGCTCTCATCTGGAGCTGGAATTTATGCTGCGAAGAGCAGAGCTGCAGCAAGTACTGGCAGGCCTTGCTGGTGTCTGTTTGGAATGCGTGTTTTATGCCATCAGACGTGTTCTGTAGAGTTATCTTCCTCTTCTGCAGTGTGAAAAGACAGATAGATTAGATAGAGGGAATGAAAACAGGTCTGTTCGCTGAGCTTGGGAAAGATATTATTCAAATCGAAAGAAAAGCTGTGACGGCAAACTGGCCGGATATCTGTTGTATCAACTACATTCATATCAGTTACGGTCTGCTGTATTAATTACGGTTACTCTAGAATGGAGGCATTGAAAATAAAATTACAGCACACTCCGTGGCTGGATATTATAAAAGGACTGAACTCAATGCAACACTAAATTTGTGAAAGCATTTAACATGGACACTCGAAATCCTTTAAAAAGACGATATTGGAGGAGAGGGCCAAATAGGATTATTCCTTGTCTGCCGTGGTCCTGGCAAGAATATCCCCCAGCCCACTCCAGCTGCTATCTGGTACAGGAAGGAAGCTCCTATTAGCACCATATGCATCTCCTGGGGCTAGCAGCGGCTTTGGTGAGAGGGATTTTGGGTAGGGCTGCAGCTCACAAGGCAAGAGTTGAATTCCCCCTTCCCTGCATGCCACATTCCTGATGGTGCTCACCATTACCCCACAGCTGCTATCTATCTATCTATCTATCTATCTATCTATCTATCTATCTATCTATCTAAACATGTATGCTAAATGCACACATTTAGCATCACCTAAATGAAGGCTATCAGTGGCTACTAGCCCTGATGGTTGTGTGCAACCTCCAGTATTCTAGGCAGTAAGCCTGTATACACTGTCATTTTAAATGTCTAAACGTTTCAATATTGGAATATATTTAAGATATTTTTAACTTTGTATATTTCTATTTATAGGTTTTAAATGTTTATGTTTTAAATTTTGTAATGCCGCCTTGAGGTCCAGCATTGGACAAAAGGTGGGATAATAATAATAATAATAATAATAATAATAATAATAATAATAATAATAATAATTTTCACAAGGAACTCTGCTCTATCAGGCTCCATAATAACCTGTTTCCCTGCCTCCCCCCATTGTTTCTCTTGCTTCATACAGCTTGGCTTGTTGCTTGAGCCATCTGGTTTATATTACTCAACGACGTGCTGCAGAGCGTGGAGCACCTTGGATCATCCTGCTCTTTGCTTTTGGCACACTACGCTTTGGACGATGTGGGTAACTCAACAAGGTTCAGAGGGTGAGAGTTGTCCAGCCTTTGATTTTGTGAAAAATGTTACCAACATACACTAAAGGATATTTTCTTTGTTTCTCTCCATGGGAAGCGAAGGACAGGCGTACGGGCTCCGTTGTGAACCTCAAAAATGAGAACTCCTTTGGGGCAGACGCCCAGCAGAATTCCAGTCTGAGATTTTTTCTCTGGCAACACACGATGAAAATGAACACCATATTCCGTCAGCCTTTGGCAAATCTGCACGAAGGAAGAGAGAGACAGGAAGAGGCATTTGCGAGGAGAATTAATGCGAGGATGCCGAGAGCAGAACGATATTGGAGGGTTTAAAAACTTGGCTGTACAAATCAGACTCATCCTCCACCCACATAATTGAGCAGCCTAAATTATGATGTGGGAGCTCATACACATTTTAATTCTCGGTTGCTGTTTCAATAGATAACTGCTATGGTTACCTGCAAGCAATTGCAACCGAGCTTTAAGCATTGGGTGAAGACCAGCCAGCAGAAATCAGCACTATTCAAACAGGGGATAGTTACATTCTAAGGAAGGGAACGTGTAGCACCCTTCCAACGTTGGTGGAGTGCAACCCCCATCAACCCTAGCCAGCATAGCCAATGGTAAGAGAGGATGGGAGTTGTGGTACCACAGCAGCCAGAAGGCCACACATTCCCCATCCTTATTCTAAGGAGTGGCTTCTGATGTTGCACAACGTAATGGACCATTACTGGGGTTAGGTATTGTTGGGCAGCTGCCAGGGCCCACATATTCCAACAGTGGACCTCTTTCAGCCCTGTAGCTGCTCTTCCTGGCTGTTGTTGCTTGTTGCATGTTCACATAACCTCCTCAAGTGTGCAGACAAGGAGAAGGAGCGGCAGCTGCCCTCTCTTTCTGGGCATTCTCAGACCCAGCTCCCTGGAAACTCCAGCAAGCAAACATGTGTTAAGGAACAGTGAACTTTTATTACAGCAGGGCACCACCGCAAGCACTCCACAACAGTCCACGGATCAGAGTCCTTAGTGGGCCCAAGTTCAAATGAACTCAGATAGTCCAAATAGGAACTAGAAACACATTCCTAAAGCCAGGAGAAACTAAAGTTCCTCGTTTGTCAATCTAGCCCTATGGAAAAACTTAGCCTGGAGTTGAAAACTCCTGTTTTTTCTCTTGCCTACGAGACAGCCTTGGACATGCCTTTTCCTCATCTGCCTCTGCCTCTTGGCCATTTATCAAAGAATGTTCCTCAGGCAACTCGGGCGCTTTCCTCAAGGCTGGCCCTGGCTATAGTTGAGAAGGAGAGCTACTTCCCCCTGAAAGCAGGCAGAGGCAAATTCTCAGCATCCTGACATTCTATATTTTGACTATGCCCTAAATAAAATCCTTCTATCTTCGAATCAGATTCTTCCTCTGAGATTTCGGTATCAGGGGAAAGCATGGCAGCAGAGACTGGGCTCACAGGAAGAGGGCAAATTAATGGGCAGTGGTGCAAGTGGCATGGAGGAGATGGTGGATGCAATCAGTGAGGAGTGCCCACTCAGGGTATATTGATCAATTCCCCACAAAACTGGGAGCTGGCATTGACAAATACCCACATTTCCAGAGTGCAGTCTTCCCCAGCTTGGTGCCCTCCTTATGTGTTGGACTGCAATTCCCATGCTGATTGGGAATGATGGGAATTGCAGTCCAACATACCTGGAGGAAACCAAGTTGAGGAAGGCTGCCATATGGTGCACCAACAATATGTCTTCTGCTGTATTTGAAGGTTAGATCCATGTATGAAAATATGTGGGGAAGACAATTTGGAAGCCCCTACCAATTGCAGATTCTGGGATAGTGAGTGTTTCCCTGTATGGTGAGAACTGGGGGATCCCACTTTTCCAAATGCATGAGGTGACTTTCCTATGCTCTCTCTTTCCAGTTGGCTTTCTTCCACCCATTCACTTTGATGGCAAACCTCTTATGAAAATTGATGGGCTCCATGCATAACTGCTTTTACTTACCTTAAGAAATTCCAACTCGGCCTCTTTTTCAGAAGCACCAGCGTAATTACTGTGCAGTTTTGGCAATTCTTCTTTGACATTGGATAGGTCCAGGTTTTCCATCACTCTAGGTGGTAAATAGTGCTCTGTTCTGAAATAGGACAGTCCATGCACCTACAAAAAGAAACGTCGGAGTAAGATTAAGAGTCCATAGACCTGATGACCAAACCTGGTTGTAGCTGGATGTTTTTCTGCCACTCAGATTTTATTTATTTATTTATTTATTACATTTCTATACCGCCCAATAGCCGGAGCTCTCTGGGCTCTCTGTCATTCAGATAATGTCTGAATGACAGAATCACAAAGTGGTTAGAGTAATGTCCGGACTGCAGGTCAGGCTATAGTATAGTGGGCTATCCAACAAGACATAAATCTGACCAATGACTGAGGCCTCATCTACACCAAGCAGATATTCCACTATGAAAGTGGTATGAAAGCGGTATATGAAAGGCAGGAGCCACACTACTGCTTTATAGTGGTATTGAAGTGCACTGACAACTGTTGGGGCCCATTGACATGTACCATATACTGCTTTCATACCATTTTCGTAGTATTATATCCTACTTGGTGTAGATGTGTCATGGGCCCCAACAGTTGTCAGTGCCCTTCATTACCACTATAAAGCAGTAGTGTAGATCCTGCAGTGCACTTCAATACCGTTATAAAGCAGTAGTGTGGCTCCTGCCTTTTATATACTGCTTTCATAGTAGAATACCCTGCTTGGTATAGATGAGCCCTTTATAATTATTTATTTTATTTATATGAAGTATTTTTTACCTTGATTTTCTGTTCCTTTAACTATAAGAGCCCCAAGGAGGGGAAACCAGTCTCTACCCAGCATTTATCTCAGCGCATTTCCTGACTGTCCGCCTCTGCTATCTGCAGGCACAACTCTCGGCTCGGGAAACCCTCCACTATGACTGTCGCAGCATCTATGGCAAGGGTGGGCAACTTGTGGATTTCTAGATGTTTTGGCCTGCAATTCCTATGATCCCTCGCCATTGGTGATGCTGCCTAGGGCTGATAGGAGTTGTAAGCCAAAACATCTGGATGGCCACAAGTTGTCCACACTACAGACTTGATGTCAGTGCTAGAACAGATGCTTCCTTTGGAAGGGCTGCGCTCAGTGCTTTGTCTGCCCCGCCTGCTTGCCACTCTACCAATATGAGGGACTGCACAGAGACCACACAGATGAAAGACCGGATGCTAACCTGGAACTGCAGTCTCACAACCCACCATGCTGCGGGTGCCTTTGTGCCTGTGCTTTTCGCTCTCACTATGGTGGTCAGAAATGGAAATAGGCAGGAAGGTGGGAGCCACGCCCCCTTGTGGAGGGTGGGGCACCTGCCAAAACTCTAGCCTAGCTTTAGATAATTCCTGAACGGAGCTCTGGGCAGGCAGAGGATCCACATGTGTGACTTTATAAGATGATCACTTGAAGAACTATCTATCTATTGCATTTCTATATTGCCCAATAGTCAAAGCTCTGTGGGTGGTTCACAAAAATTAACTGGTTACATGTAAGCAACCCGCCTTCTAGCATTATGTGAATGAGCCCGTCAGAACCGCCCACAGAGGGGGATGCCTGCTGTGTCTCTGAATGAGCAAATGCTTTCGTCTTGACTCTTTCCTATCAGCAAACTGCCCATTCCCCACTATGCCGCCACCACAGAAGTGATCGGATCATTCAGTCTCGGTCCGGAGATTCAGTAGAATTGCCCAATCTCAAAAGAGATGTCCGGTTGTTTTTCTGCACGTGAGTCCCCGCTCTCAATGTGACATGTAAGACATACTAAAAGAAAAGCTTCGGGATTATTGGATTAAAGTGCACCTCCAATTTTAATTCAGAAACAAGAATGCGTCAGATGTTTTGGTCTCAAGTCTGATCTTCTGTGACATCAACAGGAAATGTCTCTCTGCCTTTTAGCATTGTATTAAGACCCAAAAGAACAAGATCAAATTGGCTTCAAAGCCATGAACGGAGAAGCCATTCTAGATCTTGATTCTATGGCTGAAAAGCAACTCCATTTGGAAGGCCTATTCGTGTTCTACCTCCTCTACTTCTGAACCAAATAATAGGCATTTATATGCACTTTAGAGTATCCAAAACAACTGACACACACACGTATTAAGGCACAGAAATTGGAAAGCAGAATGAGAAGGCTGCCCACAGATGAAAAAACACCCTTACTTCAGCTTGATAATCTCCATATTCTGCCTGTAGGGCCAGTGAGGCTAGCAATAAAGCTGTCTCATCATCACAGTGCATCTTCTCCTCCAGGAGATCTTTCCTTAACTGCAGGTAATACTGATGACATGTCAGAGAATGCCTGGCCAAAAGAAAAAGAAAAAAAGGTAGGTGGGTGGGTGGGGGTAGAACTAGCACAGAAAACATGGTGTGGAAAGAATAGTTATACATGGATTAGCCACAGCGATGATCCTCTTTTACACCAAACCACCACACTTTGCTGATTGATCAGCTCATGAGCACAGGAGAGGGAATATACTAAAAATGACTCTATAAGGCAGATTCCTACGTTTCTATGGCAGAAGGTAGAATTTAATCAGCTTCACAGCTGTTTCTTAGACATAATGCTACAGCAGAGCCATGTAAATAGCCCACAAAAGTTGCTAGCCTGCAGATAGGCTAGTCCCTGTGCTTCCATGCTGACCATGGAAGAGGACTGGTGGAGAAAGAACAGAGCGGTTCATTGCCCTCTACCAGCCTGCTCCATTTCTTTGCTGGTTGTAGAGGAAGAAAATTTCCTTCTCCGCAACCGGCCTGGAAACCAAACAGGTTGGTGGAGGAGAGATGCAGGGATCTGTCCCTTCTCCAGAGGCCTGGAATTCCGTGCACCAGGGCTAGTGCTGAAATACAAGGCTGTTATACTGACTTCTCATTATTATGCAGGTGAGCAGAGAACCAGAACAGAATCTTCGCAAGGCACCTGTTGGGATTCCCCAGTAGAACCCACACATGGCGGAAGGAGGATTGAAAAGCGGCATGCGTGTACTCACTGTATCGAGCTAATATCATCCACAAAGAATTTAATGCGGAAGAACAAGGTGAAGTTGATCGTGTTTTTGCTCTTTTTCTTTGGTTCTTCTTTCCAGCCTTCGGGAGCTATTTTAGTTAGTTTCAGCTCTGGGTCGATGAAGAAAAATTCATTTTCTGCCATAAAAAGAAACAAAAATAAAGAATTAATAAGGCATAATTGATCAGCCGGCCGTTGTCCCTTTAACAGAACTATGGTCAGATTGACTCAATTCTGGTAATTTCTGCTTGATGATTAACTATCTCTTGTACACCTGATCCTTAGGCTGAAATCCTATATCCACTTTTTTGGAAGGAAATAAGTTCCAATGAACTCAATGGGACCTATTTTTGAATAGACATGTATAGGATAGTGCTATTAATTGTTAACTTTTCCATAAAGCAAGGAGAGTTAATGGTATACTGCAAACTGCACAGCAGAGGAATAGGGACATAGAGTTTGCAATGTGGGTGCAGTATGAAAACAAGACGAAGTTTACATGTTTGCAATTTGGCTCTCAGGATGCAGGTACACTCCCTGCCCCCAAAGAATTTGTTAATATTGGCTGAGACATCATTTAAGAAAATTAATAGATCTTGACAAGCCCAATATAAGTCTTTTTAAAATATATATTCCAGACAGCTGTGTCATCATGCCATGCTCCAGAAATCTAATGCTCAATATAAAAAGCACCTTAGCCAACACAGGGGCTTGTCCGATACACCAGCTATGTACAAAACTATAGCAGGCAGTTCAAGTCAAGCTCATTGAGTGGCTTTTAGGGAGGAGCAGAACCCAACTTTCTTAGAATAAATGTATTTATAAATTAAGCTCGTGGGCCATTTGAGTCTCAAGGCTAAACGACATGCTGGCCCCATTCAAAAGACACCTTAAACCATGACTTTAACCATGGTGGTTAAGCCAGAAAGCCGGCCTGTGCTCAGAAGACACCTTAAACCACACCTTTAACTACGGTGAACACTGTGGTTAAAGCCATGGTTTAAGGTGTCTTCTGAACATGGCCTGACTTTCTGGCTTAACCACCATGGTTAAAGATGTGGTTTAAGGTGTCTTCTGAACACGGCCTGACTTTCTGGCTTAACCACCATGGTTAAAGATGTGGTTTAAGGTGTCTTCTGAACACGGCCTGACTTTCTGGCTTAACCACCATGGTTAAAGATGTGGTTTAAGGTGTCTTCTGAACACGGCCTGACTTTCTGGCTTAACCACCATGGTTAAAGATGTGGTTTAAGGTGTCTTCTGAACACGGCCTGACTTTCTGGCTTAACCACCATGTTTAAAGATGTGGTTTAAGGTGTCTTCTGAACACGGCCTGACTTTCTGGCTTAACCACCATGGTTAAAGATGTGGTTTAAGGTGTCTTCTGAACACGGCCTGACTTTTTGGCTTAACCACCATGTTTAAAGATGTGGTTTAAGGTGTCTTCTGAACACGGCCTGACTTTTTGGCTTAACCACCATGTTTAAAGATGTGGTTTAAGGTGTCTTCTGAACACGGCCTGACTTTTTGGCTTAACCACCATGTTTAAAGATGTGGTTTAAGGTGTCTTCTGAACACGGCCTGACTTTCTGGCTTAACCACCATGGTTAAAGATGTGGTTTAAGGTGTCTTCTGTACAGGACCGCTATGTTAATATGTAGCATGTAGCTTCACCATTTTTCTAACTTTAGTGTAAGCAGGGAGGACCCTGATCCAAATCAGGACCGTTGTGTGCAGGTGCGGTGTGTGTGTGTTAAATCTTCCCACCCAGCCATTCCCCTCTCAAATTTTTTTAATCCCCCCTCAAACTGAAGAAAAAACTTCAGTGGTACCAATGGTTTCTCTCCCCCTTTTCCCCCATCAACATGGTGGTGAATTTTGTTGGGGAAAGTGGCAAGGAGGGAGGATTTAAAACTCCTGATCTAGACTGGGGCCCTGCAAGCTTACACTAAGATAAACAAAATTGTGAAGTCAACGCAGCATGCAGTTAACCCTAAGGCTGTTTTCAGCTGCCGTATTTAAGTGGGTACTATTTGTGGCAGGGCTCCTGCAGCTTTAACAGTTGTGATGAAGAGGGAATTTCACCAGGTGCAGCATGCATGCATACAAAGGGCACCTGCTGAAATCCCCTTTTTTTATACAACTGTTAAAGAGACAGGAGCCCTGTCCTCTTTTCCATATGTTTACCCTAGTCTGTGGTTCATTCACGCATGCAGGGTGGCACTTGCTGCGATGATCATCAAGCGACAAATGCGCGTGCAAGGGCCAGCCCATGACAGAACAGTGTTCTTACCTTTCAAAGTAGCCAAGCCAAACAAGTGATGCTCCACTAAACCTACATGTGCCACGACCATATCAAACACATCTTTGCACACAGTCTTGGTGTCACAGGTGAGTTCCAGCCTCTGCCCACTTAAGAGCATGACATTTATTTTCCGGCGACTGTCTTCATTTTTTCCTTTCTTGTTCTGTATTTCATGAAACAAAATACTGTCCGCCATCACACAGTTGCAGAACTGCATATCGAGGATCATGTAATGTGAGCGGTAAATGCCATCCTTTTTTAATTATTATTTTGGATCCGGCTTTCTGCTACGAGAGGGCTCATAGCAAACCAGAGCTTAGCAAAACAGTTTAAAGGAGTGGTGCATTTAAATTACAATAACAACACACATATTGAGCACAAAGGAACAAACATAGATCCGGTTTGCACAATTGCAGGGTAGTTAATAGGACATGGTGGCTTCTTAACCAGCCTACATGTGCTGGCCAAATTTACATAATGACCCTCACTGGCACAGCTTCTTGTAATGTCTGAACAAACCATGCAGAAACCATGGCCCGTTTTAGGGTTGCTGGGTAGTTTGTTAACCACCCCAACCACCGAACCATCGCCGCTAGGTTCAGATGTCAGAACATGCTGCACCAGCAAGGGAAATTGTGTAAATTTAGCTGGCACTTAACTAGCATTTGCAGGATGATTAACAAGCCACCATGGCTTATATACACTAGGGCTGTAGAATGACAGCCTCATTCAAAGTTTTGCCTGCCTTTTAAATATACACACAATGCACCTGGCCCTGCCTTTTACACAGCATATTCCGCATGTCAGAAATAGGAAGTTATCTTGGTGTTAGAACACATAGAGTGTAAAAAGGCCCGCAGGTATCACGTTGTTACTGTTAGAGACACTAGGTACTGGATGTGAAATGGAAGAAAGTTGAGTGCTTCTAAGTCACATTGTTTTCAGTGGGAGAGCTGCCAGCTCAACTCTCTTCAATAAAATCAATGGGACTTAAAAGTGCTTAAGTACTGACTGGATTGTGCTCTTTATGTTGGATAGATTAAAAATTGATCTTCATGTTCAGAAAAAAAAATGTGGATCAGTCCTCCATATGGGTGGAACATAACACAGGAACATAGACTTTATACTGAGTCAGACCATTGGTCCACCTAGCCCAGTATTGTTGACACTGGCTGGCAGCAGCTCTCCAGGATTTCAAACAGTTTTTTTCCCCAGCCCTACCTGAAGATGCTGGGGACTGAACCTTAGAGCTTCTGCATGCCACGCTTATGCTCAACCACTGAAATATGCCCCTTTCTGGAGGGCTGTATTTTTGAATTTGGCTCTACATTGTTTTTAAACCTCCCTGCATGCAGAAAAATAGTATGTCAGGGAGAAGATCAGTCTAGATGCCAAAGGAGAATCTACAAGCAAGCACTGGCAGATATTTCTAGGAAGGGAGAGTACATGTTGTGAATGCAGAAGATCCATAGTTCTGCATCTCCATTTCCAGCTGTAAAAATCTTGGACAGGAGGGTCAGAAAAGCAGGAATTAATTGTTCAATTAATAATGTGTAAAGAGCCTTACATTAGGGAAATGTGAGCATAAAACTGCAAATGAATATGAAAATAACCTTAAAAATGTAATATATTAGGGAAAATTGCTTGAAAAAATGTGTATATTAGCCAAAGTTGTTGCAAAAATGCATATATTGGGAGAGATGCAATGTTTACAAATTTTTATGCAAACTTAAAAAACACACTGCAGATTGATAGGGAAATGGGACAGAAAAAAAAGTTAAGATAAGAAAATCTGAAACTGACAGAAACTGAAATTGACGAATTTCCCCATCCTTATCGGAAAGAACTCTTCATGACAGTCTTCAGAGCCACTGTTGGGCAGAACAGAAATACTGGGCTAGATAGGTTCAATGGACTGGCTCTCTATGAGGCAGTTTCCTATGATTATAGTTTCCTATATGGTTACAATAGAAGACGCTTCATGTGAACAGGGACCCCCTCCAGATCTCCCACATCTGGTGATGTTTCCTTTGAATGTGTGTGACTGAACTGTACCAAAAGGCATAATCCAAAACCCATACCATCTAAGCAATACTCATGGAGTTTATTTAAGAACAGTTGCTTTCTGGATCTTGGAATTATATTTCCAAAGCCTTACTTAGCATTCAGATGTCTGACATAAGCCTTTCTGTGACATCAGAGTAGCTAAGCCAATGGCAGCCTGGGAAAATGACATTGGCGTAGGTCAACACATTAAGAGATGTGGGGCAAGCAGAGAAGGTGAGAGGAGATTTTGTATGAGAAAAAAACATACAGCTGCCATACTAACAGGCCACTTGCTAGTTATACCACTTCCAGTAGAAAGCTTACCAAAATTGACTTTGGCAGGTCCAAGGAGGTGAATGGCTCAATGGTGGTTTTCACAAATTCAGGGCCAAAGAAATTCTGCAAATCACAGAATCATAGAATCTAATGTTAGTATCCAGTGTTTAAGTAACCAGAGATTAAGCAGCTATTAAAGACTTGACAGCAGTGATGCTAACAGTCCCTGGAAAATATGTGGGGATTGCAAACTAATGACAACACTACATGCATTGGATAAGGCAGGCCCTAGTCCACAAAAGCTTATGCTACAATAAATCTGTTTGTCTCTAAGATTGCTTCCAGATGAAGCTTTTATGCATCAATGCACCATGGCTGTGCTTCATACATGGAATTTTAGTGGGGTAGGGCAGGCATTGTTATCTTCCTCATGTACTCCCCGCCCCCAGGTTTTCCCACCATTTCTTCAGTTTCTTTCCCTTACTACAGAATATCTATTAAATAAAAGACAGAATAGCTGCACAATGCCTTCTGGTTGCTAGTGCTAGGATCTGGAAGTACCCCAAGGTGGCACAAGACTTCTCCCATATGTTATTGCCTGACCATTTGTTGTGCTGGTCTCGGACCATAATAAAGTGATTTTGATTTCGATTGCCTGACCATTAAGATCATTTTTGGAGGCTCTTCTCTGAATGCCGCTGCCCACAATGATGTGATGGGTGACTACCAGGGAAAGGGCCTTCTCTGTAGTGACCCCAATTAATGGGATGCCCTTCCCAGGGAGATTGCCCTGGAACTTCTTTGCGTACATTTTGAGGCCAGGCTAAGACCTTCCTATTCCAACTAGCATTTAATCCTTAATTTGCTGTCTTTATTATCAGCTTTACTGCTGGCTCTTTAATATTTCTAATGGTTCCAATATCTTAGTTTTTCAACATTTTCATTGGCTGGATAACTGGGTCATAAGAACGTAAGAAGTGCCATGCTGGATCAGACCAAGGGTCCATCTAGTCCAGCACTCTGTTCACACAGTCATTTGTTATTTTAATATTGTTTTGGGTCTTATGGTAACTGCTCCAAGGGCATTTGTCAGTTGTCAGTTGGACAGTATATAAAACAACTAACATGTCAACTATTCAAACAGCCATCTTCTACCATGCCATAGTAAGATGATCAGTCTGGGACAGTGCAGAGAGGGAGGCGGGGAATCTATGTAGGTGCATTCAGTAGACCAAGATGAAGCGCTGTACTATACAATGAGCTGCATCCTTTCCTAATCTGGTTCTACAACTAGTGAAAGCCTGAAAGAGAAATGTGATGGGCATCCCCAACCCCTGGAAGACAAAGAGAAAGGGCCAGTGTTTTCAAACCCTGGTGGGAGACATGACTTTGTAACTCTCTCAAAAATGGTACCCACATATCTATTTATATATTATACACTCACTTTGTAGAGCAGCTGCTGCCTGCTCAAGCTACCCCACGTGCTAGCAGTTTTCAAACCTATGATTGGAGAAGCATGTCCTTAGGGCTTGCCTGCCCTGGAACACTCATGGATGCAAGAATTCTAGGGCCCTGCCCATGTGAACACCCAACACTCCAGCAATGTTGGAAGATCAGTAGTTAGCAAGTTATCTTTCAGGGAAGCTTGCCCTCCGTTACTGATCTTCTAATTTTTGTGAACCTCCCAGAGAGCTTCGGCTATTGGGCAGTATAAAAATGTAATAAGTAAATACATAAATAAATAAATAAACTGAGGAATCCCAGATAAGCTTCCAAACTAGCCCAGATTTTCCTGGAAGAAGGCCTGCAATGAACCAGGGAGCCATTCAGACAGTGGCCTCTGGATCCTTGCACTGTCTCATGGCCAACTTGAAAGAGACTTGGGTCAACAGCAGTAATAGGCAATAAGCTGGAGAAGCTCTAGGAAAACATTGGCTAAATGACTTCCCAGTTCTCAACATGCTGGTGTCATAACCAGACATGGTAGTTCCAACCCATTCAATTAATAACCTCTGTTGCTGTTGGGACATGCAGGATTCCTAGTAAGAATCTAAGGAATGACATTTTAAAAGACAGACAAACCGCAAGGGCATATAAGGACACCATCCATGGATATTTATGTGTTTACAAAACAAATCAAAAAAGGAAGGCAAGAAAGAAAGAAAGAAAGAAAAATAAAGCATAGTGCACTCTTAAATGTGATGCATTGGTATGAACATGTATTATTCAATGCACGAAAACCAGGTATACACATTAGCGTCAGTCACTGGAAATGGCCATCAGTCTCTATCAAGAATAAGTCAGTGCTCATGCTTGCATGAACAGCAAATGGTTAGTTTGGAGCTCAATAGATCAAAAGCGCTCATACGGTTGTGCTGCATTACCCTTAGTTTCCTTTGTGTCATGGCTGTTTCCAACGCAATTTCTCTAAGAGGATCCCTCGTCATATCAAGCACAGACGGCCTCACGATGTCTCCAGGATAGAGACTTAGTCGAGACTGCCGGAGGGCCATTTTGGCCTGAAGCTGCATCATCTCCTCCTCCTGGCGCTTCAGCATTACTTCTTGGCTTAACAGGTTCACTTCAAGTGGTGCTTCATATAGCCTGTTGTTGAGGAGGAAGTGGGGAAGAAACGTGATTGCCAGGGGCAGGAAAATACTACTAGGCAGACTGTCAGCCGAACGCACTGCATCGTAACAGAAGAGAATACGAAATCCAACATGTTGATACATGTCGCCTCTTCACTAACTACTGAAAGTGACTCTGGACAGTCTAAATAAGAGGGTGGAGAGGAAGAACAAGACTAGTGAGTAATCAGAGCAGCATGGGTTGAGAAAATGACCAGAATCCTAACATGCATCCTACATGTAGATAATCAGGGATAACAACTACACAGGTGGGTTTTTCACTGAGTCTACATGCAGCACACTAGCGCAAAGAAGCTATGGCCAGTCATGGCTTTCTGGCACATGTATACACACAGCTTGAAACTAGGTTGCTTAACTTTCATAGGATACAAGCAACACCTAGGTTGTAAGCAAACTATTACAAAAAAGTGTCTTCTCTGTAGGAATTTTGTAACATGCAAAGCAGTCCTCTGGATGAATGCAACACCTTAACTGTCAGGACAACTAAGTGCCAAAGATATTCCTTAACTATTCTGTTTAAGGCCTCAAGGTCAGCCTAAATGTGAAACTCTACCCCTGAGCTTCCTGGCTTGTGATCTTAAGTCAAGACATAGGAATTACTGATTAACTCCATGCTGGTAGGATTACCAGTCAACTGGAAAATGGGATTGTGGAGAAGACAAGAGCTACAGTAATGCATTTTCTGCTGTACTTACCAAGGCATTGCTGCATGCTGTGGTCTAAAGAGGGATGCCATGTTTAAGGGATGAGTTAGGGAGTACAGAATGAGGAGAGAAGCAGAAGGTTCAGAAGCAGAACTGATGGGGGAAAGAACCAGACATTTTGGAGGCAAGAGGTGGAAATTTAGCTTAAGGTGACTATATCCTAATATGGGAGTGGGGACGTTGAGACAAAAGCCTATCTGCGTCTTTAAGAGCTCTGAGAAAGATAGAAGTGGCACAAATGCTGTTTCTCCTACCACAATTCTGCAGTTCTGGGGAAATGGAAGGTGCTAAAAACCACCCTGTAGCTTTATAAATTTATTTATTTATTTATTTATTTATTTATTTCATTTCATTTCATTTCATTTCATTTCTATACCGCCCAATAGCCGGAGCTCTCTGGGCGGTTCACAAAAATTAAAAGAGGAGTACTCTAAGCACTGGGGCCTATTAACCAAAGCAAGTATGTACAATATCCTTGTGTGCCAGTTGTTGAACTGCCCCTCCTATCATCCCTCACTATTGGCTATGCTGGCTGGGGATGGTGGGAGTTGCAGTCCAATAACATCTGGAGGGCCACAAATCACCTGATTGTTTTACAATTTCCCCTCACCTCTAGGCCCCATAACAAAACAACACTTTGTCAATACTGCTTCCTCTAGATTTGAACTTCTACTAAACCAGTTGTTTTGGATGTTTCCCCAACAATCCAGGTATGAGAAAACTGATTCTGCTGGAAAAGAAGAAGAAACTTAATCAAAATATCAGCTGTTCCCTCTAGGGAAACCTTTCCCAGCTTGGTGCCCTACATATGTTTCGGACTATAATCCCCATCAGCTGCAGACAGCAAGGCCAATGGCCAGGGGTGATAGGGCTTATAGTCCAAAACATTTGGATGATGCGAGGGGAAGGCTGCTCTAGGGTTTAGATTACATAAGGTGCATATGGGAAGTCCAAAACAGATTGTTGGAAGGTTCAGGACAGATAAAAGGAAGCACTTCTTCACACAGTGCATAGTCAAACTATGGAATTTGCTACCACAAGATATGGATGGTAGCAAATTTGGATGGCTTTAAAAGGGGGTTATACCAATTCCTGGAGAAGGCTATCAATGACTGCTAGTCCTGATGGCTATGTGCTACCTCTGGTATCAGAGGAAGTAAGCCAATATACACCAGTTGCTGGGGAACATGGGCGGGAAGGTGCTGTTGCACCTGGTCCTGCTGTGGGTTCCTGGTTGACAGCTAATTGGCCACTATGTGAATGGCATGATGGACTAAGCCCTCACAAAGGAGGGCCAGGATCTCTTCTCGATCATCCCAGAGTGCAGGACACGGAATAATAGGCTCAAGATACAGGAAGCCAGATTTCGGCTGGACATCAGGAAAAACGTCCTGACTGTTAGAGCAGTACAACAATGCAACCAGTTACCTAGAGAGCTCATGAGCTCTCCCACACTAGAGGCATTCCAGAGGCAGCTGGACAACCATCTGTCAGGGATGCTTTAAGGTAGATTCCTGCACTGAGCTGGGGTTGGACTCAATATTATAGCCTTATAGCCCCCTTCAACTTACTATTCTATGATTCTATGACCCTTGGTACAATCTAGCATGGCCCTTCTTATGTTTATAATGAAGCTTCAATTTGTGTGTGTGTGTGTGTCGGGGGAAGGGTACCTCAAACCGTTTTCTCCCAGTGGGGTTCCAGATGCATGCTTAGAAGAATAAATATTTATCAGAAAGCCTCTGCAGGGTTGGGAGAACAGCTGAGGGAATTCTGAATGAGGAAATAGTTGGTGGGGTAAAAGTTAAATCCCCCCATCTCTCTTGACACACTTCCGTGCACAATTGCAGTCTTCTGAGGCTGCTTTTCATACTTATTTGTTTTAACGTGGAGTTTTATTACATGCACTTGAATGTAACATGTCGTTTGCCCCTGGGAGGAATCAGATTAGAGGGGAGAGTGAGGAAGAAGAGAGGAAAGAACAACAGGGATTTAAAAAGTGCAGCGGAAGAGTCTTAGCAGACACAGCAATGCTCATCATGTAACGCGTACCCCTGTGTTTCTCAAATGGAAAGGAGATCGTGGAGGACCAGTGGCATAGTGGAGCAAGGAGGCAGGCCAGCATAGGCACTTTCTGATTAGCAGGGATGCTGCTGTTTCCTGCCACCCCCTCTGAATTCCCTGTTCCTTCTGCGATTGGCTGCAATCCGCACAATAGCTGGGGCACAATGAATCTTTCCAGCAAAAATATATTGTTCTCTAATATAATGCAAACTATTTTGGGGTGGCTCAGTCCTCCTGAATGGGCAATTACGACCCATTAACTTTACAGAAGTCCTGCTCCTGCTGGAGATAAAACTGAGAGAACTGCTTCGTCAATAACCTTTTGATAAATAACCTTTGCATGCTAACAAGCCTATAAACAGGCAAAGGATCACATTTTCCCAAATCTGAGAGGTGGTTTTTTTTTTAACGCAAGGCTGTTAATCGACTGTTAATCCACTGTATTTTCAGTTTCATTACAGAACTGAGATCCAAGCACTACACAAAAAGCATTTCCTTTCCTGCTTCATAATCTCTAGGTGGCACTGTGAAACAGGGCAAATAAACATGTGAAAAAGCAGTTTCTTTCACTTTCACAATTAAATGCTGCATATTTCTTGCTCTCAAAAGACTCGCAAAAAGTGCTGGTTAGACACAGAACTGAAACTGGAGGCTCACGATGTCATCTAAGGAACCCAGAGTAGGGAATGATGAGTGCACAGTAAATGCCTTGTGTAGAATGGCCTGAGTCCTCACCTGACTGGAAACTCTTAAATAAAGGAGTGAGGTGATAAGAGTTCCTGACTGTTGTAGGGCTTGTTACCCCAGGCGGCAAATGAAGCAGATGTGTGGATGCATGTGCATATGAATACATGTGTGCATGTATGCATGTGTAGGAGCTGGTCAAGTGAGCAAGGAGCACCAAAGGTTGTAGGAGTCAATGCCTGATGTGATTACTGGATTGGGTGGATTTAGATGTCCTGGTAAGCTCAGAGGCACAGCATAACATTTGAGTAAAGACTGTACAATAAGTGTTCTACCTCAGAGCACTGTCTCAAGAAACAACCTGAGCTGAGGGGTTGCAGTTAATCAAAACATTTTATTTGCATGTAACCAACACTTAATCATGTACTAGAGCGCTCTTCCTCTACAGCACCTATCCCAAGCCTGGTGCCCTACAGATGTGTTGGACTACCACTCCCATCATCCCTGGCCAGCATAGTGGTGGATGCAGAGAATGGAAGTAGTAGTCCCACACATCTGGAAGGTGCCAGGTTGTGAAAGGCTGCTCTAGAAGTCTAACACATCTGGAATGAACAAATTATTTAATTAAGAATGGGCAATGGTGTGTGGGGATTAATTGTTTGTGCTACTTACTTCTAATTCTCCGGGTGTTCTCAAATAGGTTACATTTTAGGAGGAATAAATAAAAGATGTTCCTTGAATACCATTTGCATGAATTTCGCAAGTGCCAAACAGCTGGTGCATGTGTTTTATGCCTTCCCCATAATTCCATCTTTACTAGTTTGCTTTTTCTATTACTTGAATTTTCCAGCAACGCCTGTAAAACTCTTTGAACGCAGCTTCTGCAGGATTATTAAACAGGATGAACCCAAGGGCAGGCTACCAAGAGTAGTGAATTTTATGACGAACAAAAATATAGCATTGGCATTTCTGGGTTACTCATCTTATCTCAAAGGGTTGTGAACTAGAAGAGGAAAGAAATATCCTCTCAGATGCTTAAAGGCATTGCAAAGGCAGAATAAGACATCAGTCGTAGTCATCTTGAATGTGGATGGCAATGAAATGATTAAGAATGGGAGGAAAGGTTGCAGCCAATAAGATATTTTCCTGTGGGTGGATAAAGAAGGGCAGGGCTGATTAGGGTGCAGTGTCTTGGAATATACACATACAGCCCTGCAGTTTACTTCGCTTAAAGCTATTTTTGTTGGCACTGAAATTTCAGCAGCTAGAAATATATATAAAATAGGACCTCCTCTGAAAGGTGATCACAGTATTCAAAAAAAACAAGGCATGTTTTTACAGGCTGGGCCAGTTCATAAGACTCAACAACCCAATGCCTGGGCACCATTTTGCATATTCAATCCCTGACTGGGAGTTATCATGTCAAGTGAACCCAGATACCATGGGTTATGCAAGGGTTAAACAACCCTTGCATAGCCCTTATAATGGACTATTTATTTATTTATTTATTTATTTATTTATTACATTTTTATACCGCCCAACAGCCGAAGCTCTCTGGGCGGTTCACAAAAATTAAAACCACAAAAACATCCAACAGGTTAAAAACACAATTACGAAATACAATATAAAAAGCGCAAACAGGATAAAACCACACAGCAAAGTTGATTAAAGATTAAAATACAGAGTTAAAACAGTAAAATTTAAATTTAAGTTAAAATTAAGGGTTAAAATACTGAGTGAATAAAAAGGACTATGGGTGATGTGAGAGTTGTTTAACTTTTGCATAATTCCCAGTGGCCGGGTTCACATGACACGACAACCTCCAGCCAAGGGTTGAATATGCATAATGCCACCAACAGGCCTTGCAGCTTGTTGTGGGTTAAATAACCCACAGTGACTAACCAGGTCATTGCCTCTCTCCTAGGGAATGTCTATTCCAGTGTCCTACATGTGGCAATTATTAATACCATGTTCCTCCTTGCCCGTAGTGGTTGTTTATCCTAATTGGAGTTCTTTTTGTTTCAGCTTTGTCTGTCTTTTCATCTGCACCAGTCCAGCACCCCTACAAATCACTGTGCTGCTATGCCTCCTCTTAAGTCAATTTATTCGAGGGGCAGTGAATGAGCACACTCTTCAAAAGATGTGTTGCTATTCTTGCTCTTGAGTAAATGTACACATGGGGATGGTCCAGTTGCTCCCCAGTTGGAATTCCAAGGACAGCACAATTTGAAGGATGCGTGTTCTTCAACACATTTGCCCAGATATTGCAAAGCATGATGTGGGTCAGCTAGCATCTCTTCAATGGGGACACCTAGAAACGGGACCCTAAGCAGAGATGAGACTCAGGAACAGGTCTAGATTTTGCTAGCTATTTCTGAAATGTTCAGGCACGCACAGGGCAAAACAAACAAAGAAACAAAAAGCAGCCAGATACAGACATATCCAAGCTCTTACAGACACTTTGAACCTGGGGTCTAGATCCCCCAGGTTCCCAGTGCCAGGCTCAGGTACAGGCTTGAGTCCTCACAACAGGGTCCTGACAGCTGTGTGGATACAAGTGGATTTCAAGAGAAGAAGCTGTGAGATAATTAGCCAGGAGCTTAGCTGATGAGCCCACATTGGTCTCAGTGTCATCCAAACTCCCCTTTGTCTCTTGCAGCAGGTGTTCCAAGATCACACCTACCTGCTGTTAATTTCCAGACACATACTTCATTCCTGTTTGCAGCAAGATAGATTTTATGTTTTTTTTTAAAAGGAAGACAATATACCCCTCTTATTTCAAGTGCTGTAGACTAGTCTATGTACACCCACACATTTCTTAGAGAATGAGTCAGAAATACTTCTGTCTCAGACCTTACCTCAAACTGATGAAAACTGGAACTGTTCAAGTTTGAACAAAGCAGAATTAGGTAGGACATCAGGAAACACTTCCTAGCTTTTAAAAAAATGGTTGGGTAATGCAACACATTCATCATTGTAGTGGTGGAGCCTTTCCAACTTTAAGGTTTTAAAGAAATGTGTGAGGATCCACTGGGATTTGCTTCAAGCCAAACTAGCTGGGGATATTATGGAATCTGAGATGAACAAGAAGCGAATGAATCTCTCGCACTTCCTGCCTTCTAGGCTTCTCTTGGCTGTCCGAAACAGAATGTTTGCATCGCCCCTCTTGCAGATAGATGCACATTTGGACTGTCTCATTTGGACTTTCTAGTTCTCATATGGACTTCCTGTTTCATGAGAAACATACAAAGTTCTGTTGTGGACCAATATGGGAAGGCAAGTGTAATGGGAAAGGCAAGGTGCTTGTATTTCCATCCACATTTGACAACATCTGAAGCCATTCATGCATAGAATCATATAATAGTAGAGTTGGAAGGGGCTATAAGGCCATCAAGTCCAACCCCCTGCTCAATGTAGGAATCCACCCTAAAGCATACCTGACAGATGGTTGTCCAGCTGCCTCTTGAATGCCTCTAGTGTGGAGAGCCCACAACCTCCCTAGGTAACTGATTCCATTGTACTGCTCTAACAGTCAGGAAGTTTTTCCTGATGTCCAGCTGGAATCTGGCTTCCTTTAACTTGAGCCCGTTATTCCGTGTCCTGCACTCTGGGATGGTCGAGAAGTGATCCTGGCCCTCCTCTGTGTGACAACCTTTTAAGTATTTGAAGAGTGCTATCACATCTCCTCTCAATCTCCTCTTCTCCAGGCTAAACATGTCCAGTTCTTTCAGTCTCTCTTCATAGGGCTTTGTTTCCAGACCCCTGATCATCCTGGTTGTCCTCCTCTTAACACGCTCCAGCTTGTCTGTGCCCTTTTTGAAATGTGGTACCCAGAACTGGATGCAATACGCAAGATGAGGCCTAACCAGGGCCGAATAGAGAGGAACCAGTACCTCACGCAATTTGAAAGCTATACTTCTATTAACACAGCCCAAAATAGCATTTGCCTTTCTTGCAGCCACATTGCACTGTTGGCTCATATCCTTCTCGTTTGTAGTATTGCTACATGATATATTCGAATCAGACATTTTGGATGGAAGTGCAAATGGCCACCCACTTAATACTCAACTACTATAGTTCCAGGCATTCTTTGGTGAGCCCATATTTGGGTGCCTCTCAGTGCTCTGATCTAGTGCCTACAAAAGAAGCTCCCTTATATGGGGTCAGAGCATTGGTCCATCTAGTTCAGTTCTGTCTACATTGTCCATCAGTGGTTCTCCATGGATTCAGACAGAAGCTAGGAACTGAACATGGCAGGCAAAACATGTGCACAGGTTTACGTAAGCAATGCATGTGCTCTACATGCTAAGCTAGGGAACTTCCCAAACACTTTCATAATAATGATCAAGTGGTGGGACCTGTCATACATACAAACAGCTCCTCTTAACACCATTTGGTTATTTCCATATAATACATGAATTTCGCCACACCCCATGATGGTTTGCACATCAGATAGCAGCAAGTGGAAAGAAGAAAAATATCTGTGAATAGGATTTAGGCTATATTCAGATGTAATGGGCACAGGCCAAGAAACCATGGTTTGAACATGAATGAGTGTGAGCTATTCCATGGTTTGAACCATGGCTTGAACATGAGTATGAGCTATTGAACATGAATGAGTGAAAGATATTCTATTCCTCCCTGTTCTTCCTCTTCTTGCATGGCTGGTTTCAAAAAAGCTTCCAAATTTCTTAAAAGCTTTCTTAAAATAACTGTTTCCCGTGATATCCAAACTGGGAAAGGGATCCCTACAAACCAGGATAGCAAACCATGATCAGTCTCCTATGTGGTTGGAGTCATGAGAAGAAGAGGAAATGCTGGTGGCAGGGAGCTGAGAACGAAATATTCAAAATCATGGCTTCTTCATGCTCAAACTTCATGCTCAGCACCATGTACATTGATGGTGCTATATAAATAAATAATAATAATAATAAAAAATAATAATAAACTGTGATTCATCTGACTTGAGAGCCAGTGTGGTGTAGTGGTTAGAGTGTTGGACTAGAACTTGGGAGATCTGGTCTCCCTCAAGCCATGAACCTCACTGGGTGGCTTTCAGCCTAACTACCTAACAGGATGAAAAGGAGAAGAGGAGGAGGACTGTGTAAGACACCTGGGGTTCCCTGCAAGAGGAAAAAACGATGGGATGTAAAAGTAATCATACATAAACTGAGCCTTATGACTGTAGTTCAATGATGATCTCTCGCTCTTTTTTTTACCTTGATCTTTGTCCCTGGATCCGACCTGATGCAGAGGCATCATCTGTTCCCGGGCAGGGACCACTCGAGTCATCCCTCAGTGCTTCAAACCTCCTCACTGACACATGAAGAAGGAACAAGACAAAACCATGAGTTACAGTTGTTTCAAGGAAATTTTAAAGCAACAAAGGGCTTTTCCAGATACCTTTAAGGGCACCATACATATTTTTATATCTACAATAACATACTAACATTGGAGGGCAGGGGGAGAATGGAAGTTGTCACATTTCTACAGGTTCTTTTCCCACTGGGAATAGTAGCTTTGTAAATAAGGCTGGATTGAGGCGTGGGCTAACTGTGCTGCAGCCCAGGGACCACTTTCTCAGAGGGCCAACCTGCATTCCAGATGCACCTCCAAAATGTCACTCACACAAATGGAAGAGCAGAATATTTTTTTCTGCTACGTGCTCTACTTTCTCTACATTTACTGTTCATGCTTATAACAACAACATATATGGGAGAAAGAGGGGGAGAGAAAGTCCAAACTTTGCAATACCAGATGAACAAGAAGTATGTAAACTTCCCGCTCCCTGTGCTTCCCTTTATTGTTCAAAACAGAGTGTTTGTATCTCCCCTCCTGTGAAAAAAGTGCACATATGCTGCCGTCTCATTGGAACTTTGTGTAGGGAGAGATGTAAAATATTCTTTGGTGGAACTGGAGTTTGCCTTTAACCTCAACCTTCAACATGGGCCTGCTTTTAATTCTTTCCACCCTCTTGGTTTCTTTCTTCTTTTCTCTGTCTTTCTGCTGCTTACTTCTCATGCAGTCTAGCCAGGACATTTCCCATTAACTGTGGATGTGGAAGGACCTAGTGGCAGCTATTTAGATTTCTTCTTCCTTCCCTATTCATGGTTCCCTCCTCGCCTCCATTACACCCACCATTGGTCAGTGATAAAGGAAAAAAATGCTGTCAACATCATGAAAACAAAGTCAATATCATTGGTGAAAATGTAGCATCACTTTTGGTAACATCACAACTCACCAATAAAGACCAGTGCTGTGCTATATGTACCGTACATACTAGTTCCCTCTTTAAAAAATAAATAAATAAATTCAAACAGTTTTTACCTTGTCTGAAATCTGCCTCAGAAGAAATGAATGATGGGCTTTCACTGTCAGTGCTGTATATGTCACTGTGGTAAGATTTATATCTTCGAACATGCTCTGAAAGGTGTTTTAGGAAACAGAAGACTGTTAAACACTCGACAGGGATTTAATGGTCTAATATCTCTTGAGGTCATCATTTCAGGGGGGTTGTTTTTGTTTTAAAAACATGGGGACCCCCCCCCCCAACTCATTAGGTTGTATCCAATGGGTTCTAACTAATTGACAGATGGTTGTCCAGCTGTCTCTTGAATGCCTCTAGTGTGGGAGAGCCCACAACCTCCCTAGGTAACTGGTTCCAATGTCAAACTTCCAGACTGTTAGTGCAGTACGACAATGGAACCAGTTACCTAGGGAGGTTGTGGGCTCTCCCACACTAGAGGCATTCAAGAGGCAGCTGGACAACCATCTGTTAGGGATGCTTTAAGGTGGATTCCTGCATTATGCAGGGGGTTGGACTCCATGGCCTTATAGACCCCTTCCAACTCTACTATTCTATGATTCTAATTATAGTCTAACTTAAGTTGCATTCATTTCAATGGGTCTACAGTAAGAAGAAGTAACACTGGATTCAGCTAATTGGTCTGTTCCTAGAATTCATTAACACTGGATATTGGTGTAAATGTCTCTTTAAAACATTACACTTCATCCTGTGATCACTTTACTTGAACAGAACAAACAGGATTGGGACTGGGCAGCTCAGATAGTCAATCTTATAGGATTTTTTAAAGAAGGGCCAGTGCGGACTTAACACTACTCAAGTGTTAACCATTTCAATGAAGAAAATCTTATAGGATAATGCTTCTTTTCTCATGCTCAAATCTTTGACAATCTCCACAAATCAAGATTCTACATTACATTTGACCATTCCTAACCATGGTTACGGGTGCTCTTTAACCCTGGTTCAGAGACAAAATTTAGGAGTGCCCTTAAACATGGTCAGCAACGGTCAGTGATATTGCAGAACCATAATTAAGTGTGAGAGGGGGAGACCAGGGGAAGAAAGAAAAAAAAGGGGAAGGAGAGGAAGCACACAATTCTTCAGCCTGGTTCTGGTCGCTAGGACATGGTTAGCATTTGGCTAGTGTTACTTCTTTATAGGCTCCAGCTATAATTAATTGCAATTGATATATTGACTGAAGTAGTTGAGATGTGAGTTCAGAAAACCATTTGCTAAATGACTTGGCTTGGTCTTTTCTCATTTCAGAAAATATGTGATCAGAAAAGCATAACATGTAAAGAAATGCCTGGAATGCTCTTGGACTACAGCGCGGTGTCATAGTCTACTATTTGGAGGGGGGATGTTTTCAGTTTACAACAACAGACAGTGGTCAGGACAAACAGTGAGAAGAAAAGAGTACACATAGAAAGAGAGGAATTGGATACAAGTAGAATGAACTGCACATAACAGGACAGGAAAATTTTACCACAGAAAAAAATATACACAGAAAACGATAATGTATACAAAATACAATAAAGGACAATCATTAAGAAAATATAGTCAAGTTGTTATTTCAGGAAATAAATATATAAACCTTGATAATCTCCTGTAAAAAGTATCGGTAGAATCAACAAAGCTAAGGGAAAGAAAAACATTTTTTTCTAAGAAAAACACAAATAAATTATCTGCTGATATAGAAGCCTTCAATTTGATTTTATCCATTATTAGAATTTCTGAGAGAAACTCTCTCTCTCTCTCTCTCTCTCTCTCTCTCTCTCTCTCTCATATAATCCTAGAATCTGGGGCTATCCAATGAAGTTGAGTGGTGATAATGTATACAAAGATTCAGGATTCACAGAGTTCAGAGTTCAATATTGGGATTCACTTTCAGAAAATGTAGCGGTGATGGACTCCAATGTAAATGTCTTTAAAAGGTAGGTCTGGCTCAAGACATTTTCCTGCCCGAGGTGAAGAACAAGATGGCGCCCCCTCCAATTTCATGTATAAAAGCTGACTAGACTGGCAGATGACCCTATCTTCAACACTGATGGTGGGGCAGTGTCCTGATAAATATTTAGGGGTCACAGAGCAGGCCACATGGCACTCAGGCACTTCAACACTTGCTACCACCTTCCAACACCAGCTTTCTGAGGTGACTGCCTCACTCTACCTAATGGTAGGGCCAGCCCTGATAAAAGGACAGGCAAACTCATGAAGGATATGGCTACTCGTCACAATATGCTGCCTCCACAATCAGAGGTAGCATGAATATCTGTTGTTGGGGAGCAATGGTGAGAGGGTATCTTTGCCCCCACATCCGACCTGTCGGCCTCCCAGAGACATCTGGTTGCTGGACTAGATAGAACTTTTGTCTGATCCAGCAGAGCTTCTTTATCTTCAAGTAGATCTTGGTAATCCAGCTGTTATTGTCACAGCAATAAGCTTGTTGTTTGGCAACATAGAATTAATCATCATCATACTGAACACAGCACTGTACACACAAATCTTACTGCTATGTTTACTCTTCAGTGAGCTTTGTAACATTTAGAATGTCTCAATATTTTCTTAACTGAATAGATCCCAGCTGAAGTAGAATATCTTAGGATGAAGTTAAACCTGGTAAACAGTCACTGAATTTGGGAATTAAATACATACAGGGATAGCCACCCAGAACTGACATAGAGTAAGTAATGCAGATGGCAAATCAATGTCTGTGTTGATCTGTATTGAATTTATGCTTGTTCTGCCTGGTTATCAATATCCCAGAAACACAGGTCCCCAGGAAATCAGGACCCTAGCACAAAACCAACAGAACATGCCACTTGTCGAAGACAAGGTATGTAATCCTGAGCAGCAATATGGAAGACATCTCATTGCTGCCAAACACCAATAGGAAAAACAGAAATTAAAGAACTACATTTGACATGGATATCTCAAATGCGAGATTCAAATTACGGATATAAAAAGTCCACAGGCACAGTGTTACATAAATTACCAGCATGAGGAAAAACAGGGAGAACAAAAAGAAAAATGTTAAAAGTATTGCAAGAAAATACTACCCTTAAAATGGGAATAACCAACGTAGATGATTTGGTAAATATGTAGTTCATATTTGTGTATTTATTCATTATAATTTAATTGATCAATATTCAGATTTTTTTTTAAACAATCACTGGCAAATATTTGGGGTTGTATCTAATGGTGGCCTTGCACTAGCAGAAAGTGCTCATACTTGTGCCAAGTGGAGCATCCAATTTTTACTAATCCCTCCCAGCTTGCACGAGCAGCAGTGTTTTCCACTAGCTCAAAAGCCACTACTAGATACAACCATTTTGGCTCTAAATTAAGATCAGGAACAAACAGCTTTAACTTTAGAAAGACCAGTACAAGACTTCCTAGTTTTGAATGTTCATTTTAAAATATTCTAGTTAACACACTTCCAAGTTACAGTGTCTAATTTATAGCAAGAGAGTCAATCGTCACATAACCACCAACAGAATAGTCTGTTTGTGAACATGCTAAGAATCTATGATACAAACCGCCAGGAAGCCCTGGGACTGATCTTGTGCAGCTCCTATTCATTCCAATGGAGCATGTGCAAGGCGATGTAATGGTTGACTGTGCCAATCAATCAGTAATGCTTTGCAAGCTTAGCATCAAAGCTCTCCATACATGCTATTTTAACTATAATACTTTCAAACTGGCCTGTAAAGTTGGCCAGGATTATTATCCTGCTACTACAGTTGGGCACCGAAGCTGAAAGATAAATAGTGGCCTGGTGCAGATGATTGTCGAAAACTTCACAAACCATTGTTTCTAAAGCCATGAACAAGTATTGAGCCATTGTTTCTAAAGCCATGAACAAGTATTTGCCCCTCCCTCTCTCTCGTGCCATGCACTGGCTTTGGCACAAGGATCCTGGCTTGGATCAAGCCATAGTTCCCAATTACATCCAAACTGGGGAACTCTAACTTAATGTCAGTTAACATATCAGCCACTGCAAGGATTGTTAGATAGAAAGTGGGATAAAAATCTTCTAAACTAACACACAAATATACAACAACATATACAACAAGCAAATCTTTGTACTGAAGCAAATGCATGAGGTGAAGAAGGGAAAGGAGGGGTGGAGGAGGAGGGCTTGGCCCCAATGATTATCTAAGTGATTGGCTCCGTTCAGACAACACATTACCACAAAATGGTTAACGGAATGGATTCCATTAACCATTTTGTGGTTAAGCAGCATGGTTTAGCGTGTTGTCTGAAGGGGGCCACTGTCTGAATCAGGCCTGTGATTTCCCTAAGACTACCTTTTGAGTTCATGGCAGAAGCAACATTTTAACTTAGTGTTTCCTGATTCACAGCACAGTCTTGTAGCCACTATGCTGCACTAGCTTTAAATTGTAGAAGAAGGAGGAGGAGGAGGAGGAGGAGGATCTCATGAGCAAGAAAAAAAATTCAGATGTTTGGAAAAAACAGATCTAGGTGTTCTTAAAACGAACAAAAGAACAGATTTAGAAGATTGGTTAATTTCCCCCCCTCATGGTACTAAAAACATATATCTGCATCAGCTAAGGCTATGCATAAATATTGAACTATAATAGGCACTGGCCAACTATATAGGCCAAGATCATATAGAAATCCTGCCATCTCAAATATCAGGGGTTTGTCCTAAAAACCAATTGGCTCATATTCTGTCAAACCCATTCTCTCCCAACACCTGAAACAACAGCAATCCGTGCTGCTAGTTCCTTCTGTCAGCAAAATACCATGTTCCAAGCCCTGCTGTAACTCAACTCAAAACATCCCAACGACCGCATTAAAACCTGATCTGACCACCGCTGGATTTAATTCTGTATTTTAAATGGACAGAGATTCGGTCTTGCAACAAACGTACTTTGTATACGGCGCCGTATTTGCTCATGCACGAAAACCACACATTAACTTCACGCAACCACGTTTCCCCCCCTCCGAAATGACACAGAACGGAAACGTTTTCGGGTTATTGGGGAGGGGCGGTATGGCGGGTGCAGCAGTTCATGCAGAAGCAATGGCAACAGCTTAAGCAGTCATAGTTCAAATGTACGCCCTGCTACACAGAAGCAATCATTGCAATACTGCAAGCTTAATCATGTACCACTTTTATATGAAGACAAGTCAATTATAGGTAGGGGATCGGGCATCACAAACATTACATGAAAGACTGGGGCGTGGCAACAACATCAGAATGTCATCCAGTTTCAGTGTGCTATATTGCCAAGTCCTTTATTTAAAAGCCAAGTTTCTTAACATCTCTGAGGAGCCAGAAATGGCTCCCATAGTGCAGAGAAGGTAGCAAAAGCACAGTATTGACCCTGCCCTTTGTACATCAAGCTTTGCTTCTACACTGTATGGGGACAGAGTGACCCTGGACAAGGACAATTGGCGATTGATGCCAAACAACGATCACCAAACTTCAAGAGAGTAGCAAAAAGCAATCTATTTACTGCGGAATAAGGACTGTCAGGCCTGGGAGGGCTACAAAGAGGGAGAGCCTATATTCTACACACACAGTATTGATTTCAGGCTAAATGTTCACAAATTGTTGAGGTTACTGGTAACAACGGAAAAGCTTATAACTGCATTAGCCATGGCTGATCTGTGGAATACAGCCAAGGCAGTTCATTTGATAGTTTCTAGGCACCCTCTTCCCTCAGTCAGGACAGCAAGGAGGTAAGGTCAATGAAACAAGAGGGACGAAGGCTAGAGCATCGTTGTAGGAAACCTGGGGACGAAGTTGATCAAACACAGGCTAGAATCCAAATGGAAATCTACTCTGGGGTGCTGAAGGCAGCTAAGAAAGCCTAGGCCTCCACCACCACTGGATCTGCACAGGGTAGATTGGCAATCCTTTCCCACACTGTCCATGGCCTTCTTCATTGGGATGCTGGAAGGTGGGATCCAGAATAGTTGAAGGCTCCCTATGAACAATTTCTCTCATTCTTTGAGGATAAAGTTGCTCAGATCCATCTTGACTTGGACTTCAACACTGGGGCAAGTTCAGTGGATGTAACCCAGGCAATAATAAGACCTTTATTAAAGGAACCTAGCTCTTCAGGTGGCTGTGGTGGGGAGCAGCGTATTTGCCTATGACTAGTGTGACAGCTGCAGCTGTACCTAAGTCTAATCTCACAACGGTTATCTATGCCTTAGTTACATCATGGTTAGACTAACTGCAATGCTCTCTATCTTTGAAGAACATCTGAGAGCTTCAACTGGCATAAAATGCAACAGCTAGGCTATCAGAGAGATAGACTCAATTAGTAATGTTATTCTTATACTACAGTTCATACAGATATAACAGGTCAACTCATACAATGGGCTAATGATTGGCTGGTGTAGCGTCATGGCTAAGAGACTATGAATCAAGAAGTTCCTGGTTCAAATCTCGCCTCTGCCAGGAATTCACTAGGTGGCCTTAGGCAAGGCACACTCCCTCAGCCTCAGTATCGTCCACCTGCAACATGGGGGATAATTATATTGTCATAAGTTCTTCACCCATGATTTAAACAAGGAGTGCAGGTCGTCCGGCCCAGGGGATACACCTGGCCCACCTAGGGTGCAAAGCAGGCCCTCCAGGTTTCCCCAGATGGGCTGGCCCCCTTTCCCCAATTGTTTGGTGGTTTTCCGACTTTTGTGCTGTCCCCCACCCACCGCAGTTCTTAAAGGATGAAATACCTCTCTCAAGGCTTAGTTAATGGCAGTAAGAGCTTTAACCTAAAATGCAGTTCCCGGAAGCTTCTCTGTATAAAATTTGGCTCTCGGTTTGAAAGAGGTTTTGTACCCTGATCTGAACTGACAGAACTGACTTATTCCTTTCTAAGATGTAGTACGAAGTTTGTAAGTTGAGAAGTACAGGGAGGCTACAGGGGGAAAGGGTTAGCGTCTTACATACCTAGCTGAGTGGAGACATTTGTTAGATCCTATACATCAGAGATGAAGAATATGTGGCTCTTCAGATGTTGTTGGACTGCAACTCCCATCATCCCTAGCCAGGATAGCCAATAATGAGAGATGATAGGAGTTTCAGAGCCACATGTCTGGAGGGCCACATGTCTCCCATGTTTTCTACAAACTGATTCGGATTGAGATTTGCACCCAATGGGAATTATTTTTGTATATTTCTCACCTGTGTCAGATTTAAATATCTACACAATTGTGAAGTGTCAAACCAAGGCTGTTTTCCAAGACAGGCAACAACTAAACTGATAAAACAAGAGACCTCGACAATTCAAAAAAGCATATAATGCAGTTAGTGTTCTGCCAAAGAGGAGACCTCTACACAAGGGGTTTTACAGATGGAACACAACATGCAGACGGTTTCACTGACCTTCTACATTCATAGCTTCCCTCAGCAATTGCAGCTTCTTCTGCCTCTCTTTGATCCTGTCAAAGGCACTTGATAAGGCTGCAGACACTGATGTATCTGGCACCTGGTCTAGTTTTTGAGGGCCAAATATATCCAGGGCTATGCTCCCATCAGAATATCTACCCTCCTTGTTTCTGGCAGCTGCCGAAGTCCGTACCGAAATGGTGCCCGCGTGCTGATGGTGCCTCCGGGAATCCCCCAGACAGTCTCGCTCGGTGACTTTGTCAGCTGCGCACAGCAAATCCGAGGAGGAAGCCCACACTTTCCGCTTGGGGACGTCGTCAGATCTCCTTTCCAAGTCAGCAGCTCGACATCGGTACGGGCAGCAAGTACTTGCGTCATCATCGTGGCCAGAGTTGCAATCGGAGGAAAGGCCCTGACAAAATTCTTCTTCGCCTTGAGAACCTCTGATAGACAGGAACCCCATAGACTTACTAAGCCCTTTGTTAAGCATGGCCTGTTGAGAGAACGGGGCTGCGTGAACCTCTGGAGTGTCTGGCATTAAACTTCTTCCTGGAATGAGAAGAATCCTTTTTGGATATGTGTATCCTTATAGACAGCAGATACGGGTGTTTTTTTAAAAAAAATATATATGCAAAATGTACAAAAATAAAAATTTGAAATGTCTGCCTGGATTCCGAAGAGGCAGCAAATTTAAAGCCCCATCACATCTAGGTCGAAATACATGGCTCCCGTCCCTTCTCTGACATCGCTCCGACGTCACTTCCTGAAAACAGGAAGTAATGAGGCCCATTCAGTCCGGCAGGAGACAGCAGCAACCGGACTTTTTCTGGGGTGGGTGGGCTGTGGCGCAAGGAAGGCCAGGAGGGTTGGAAGACGCGAGAGAGGCAGACGACGTCATGTGAGCAATATGTGAGTGCCCAGTAACGAGCGTGCAGTAAAATGCTCGTCAGATGGAGCTTTAAGTCTGCACTGAGGCCGCTTTATTTCCCTTCAAATAAAACAGATAGTTGGTCATCATTGCTAGAGGGGAATGTAAAACCACACACTTGGAGAGACATTAAGGTGAAGCGTCTGTGTTCCACAACCGACCTTGGGCAGCCCAACTGCCCACTATTGGGGCTTACACAGGGGTGCACGTGCAATGAGTATCTCCATCCAACTATTAATTGCATCTCACAGGGACTGCAACCTTGTGGTCAGTGCTGGCTCCAGAGTTTTGGAGCCCCTTAGGCAAGACACTCTCAAGGGGCCCCCTTTCTCAGTGAGTCCTCCTCCTCCCCACCCCCATCCTTGTCACCAGCTGCTATTGAGCTTCATCCTCTTTCTTATCATTGCTACCATTTGCTTGCTTGACCGGCAGAGAGCCAGGGAGCAAGCAGGCCGTGGCATCGACTGCTCCTTCTTACCACCACCACCACCACCACCACCGTCTGGGCCAGAGCGAGAGGCAGATGAATGATCAGGTCGCAATGGGGAAAGGGAGGAGCAAGTGCAAAGGGCTCCTGCTGGATGCCCAACTATGCCTACCCTTAATGCCAGCCCTGCTTGTGGTTTACAAACCCCCCTTCTGTCGCAACAATGGGCATTTTTCTTGCATATTTCTTATCGATATATCCATCAATAAGGTAAGCTGCAAATTTCAGAACACTGAAAACAGATGTGTGCTGTCAGAAAGAACGATACTGCCTCTCATTAGCCACCACACCTAAAATGATATTCTCTTTTCCCTCATATTTCCACCCCTCACTAAGGAACACAAATCCTAACTTTCAGTTTAATTGGCTTTTCAAATACGCATAAAGACAGAATTGATTCCAGACAGAAACCCATGGAAGTCATCAGCTGCCTTCTCTTTCGCTCTTTTTCTCCTAGGATTAAATAAGGCAATTTCTCCAGAAGCTCCTGCCCAGGCCCTTCACAAAACGACCAAACAGGCTAGTCGATGGGAAGGATTTTTTTCTTTAAAAAAAATTCAGTCAAGCAATTCCACAAGCCATCCAACATTCTTGAACTTTATTCCGACACAGCCTCCTGATTATTTGCCAATGGCTCACAGAGATGGAAATTTCGATGGAAGTCTGTGTTTGAGCAGGAAAATACATCTCCTATCCACATGGAAATAAATAGGGTCAACGGATGCATTAAAGGACAGAACTCAGTTCAATCCAAGGGATAAATATAGCCTTTATCCCCAAACTGTCAAATGTAAAGTACATCAACAGCGTACACAGTTATGTAACACCTAATCAATTGTCATCACAAACATCGTTGCATTCTTAACAGCAAGCGATGGACTCAAACCTACTACTTTTATCAGAGAAGTCATGCTGAAATTAATGGACTTGCACATTAGTGGGTCTTAGTTCTCCTCTTTCTTCCGATGCTCCTAGCCTTTTTACTTCTTTGACTCATGCAATCGTTTTATCTATATTGATTTCCTTTCCTTCTCTCTTTAAATGTGCACTGTGTCTCTTCTTTTCAAAAGCATTGTCTTGATCTACCATCTCAGCCCAGCCCATTTGTTATCATCCATTTTCTGTTATTTAATTTAAACGGATCTGTGACTGAATGAGAAAAACCTGACTGATCTTATTTAATTTTCTTCTAAATGTCTTCAATAGGTTTTTACACCCTTTATCTAGAACATCTTATTGCTAATTCACTTCTTTGTACTTTTGAATCTGGTTTTCCACCATCACCTTCATTGCATTGACCCATTTTTTATTTTTAGAAATTTGCTAATTATCTTCTCTTAATAAAACAGCTCTTATTCTACTTTTAATAGTCAACATATCTTCTTCATTCTCCTTTTGGCCATGATTTCTGGGTTCAGATTTGGCTGGTTTAGATTTGTTCTGTTCATAGAGGGTCTTTTCAGGTGGTCCGTTTATCAAATGTCCAGATACTGTGTAAGAACTAGACATCTCTCCCCCATCCCCATCAACCAGGATATTATACCACCCCCATAGCTAGAGCTCTCTGGGAGGTTTACAGAAATTCTAAAATTACAGTTTAGAGGCATGTAAAACCTTACTATATTCTTATTCCAGCCAGTGGGACCACTGCTTATTTCTAACATTTGACTCTTCCCTCTTGTAACAAACATTTCAAAATGTCTTTTTCCATAGGCTTCTACTTCTTAAACCTTTTACTTCTCTCTTTGACTTCACACCAATTTCTTACATTTTATTTATTTATTTATTTAATTTATTTATTTATTACATTTCTATACAGCCCAATAGCCGGAGCTCTCTGGGCGGTTCACAAAAATTTTACAGCTAATCATTTTAAAAAATCAAAATATATAATGTGATCCAGAGTTAAGCAATTTTTTAAAAAGCTCCATCGAGTTTTGTGTGAGAATACACAGAAGACTTAAACATGATTAATTCTTGCTGGATCACACCCAGCTGCTGAAGAAATTTACCCCATTTTTCTTCCATAAATAACTCACATATTCAAGACAGACCTGGCCTCCCAGGACTTGCTGGTTTGAAAATCTGGAGCCTGTTTTGGGAGATGCACTGTCTTTTCCACTTCCTCCCTTTACCTCTCCATACCATATTTCCCCTTCCTTCTTTTGTCAGTTTAAGCACATTTTTTTAAAATTGCATATACCAATACTGACACTAACTAGGACTCATCATAACAATGGTCTAGAAATTCACCACAAATCATGGTCTCAAATTCTGGTTGACAAAGGAGCCTATACATCTCCAATGCTGGTGCCTGATTTGCAAGCCATAGTTTGCAGGGAACTAGCATTACGTCTCTAACAGATCATAGCTTAAAGGGACAATCCTATTTGTAGGGGTTGTAGGGCTTTTCTCTGTTTACACACGCATAGGATTGCACCTTAACTTTGTTAAATAGTGCCATTCGTTCTGGTATACCTGCTTAGTAAGGAAGCCATCCTTTAAAAAGCCGTCCATCAGAAGCCGTCCTTAAAAAAGACTGGGTTTGGCTATTGCTAAGTAAATGAACATAGGACTGATCCTCTATACAAAGAAATAATAAATGTTTTAAGGACTGGTGTGGGTCCATGAAGCCAGCAGCCAGGCAGAATCACCCGCCATATTATTATTATTATTATTATTATTATTATTATTATTTATTTATTTATTTATATAGCACCATCAATGTACATGGTGCTGTACAGTGTAAAACAGTAAATCTTGAAGGATACCAACCACTTCCTTCCTCCAAGCCCAAAGGAGGAGGGGTTTACACTGAAATCCTGTGCATGTCTACTCAGAAGTGAGTTCCACTGAATTCAACGAGACTTACTCCCTGGTAAATGTGCACAGAATAGTGGTCCAACAGAGGAGGTGGGAAGACAGCAAAAATGGGCAGACCTTTTTATTGACGGGGAGATAATAGGACAGGGTGGTGAAGGCTGAGCATGTGGATAATTGAGAGCTAAACTGCATGCTATGTTAAATTTGTAGGGTGTAGGTGAACCCAACATTTTTATTTTATTTACACTAGTGTAAGTGTGTGGGCCCCTGTTCCGGATCGGGAGTACTGCACATAGTTAGGGAGGGTTAAACCTTCCTATCCAGCTCTTCTTTCCTTTAAATGCAAGCCCTCAACCCAAGCTACTCAGGGGTTAAAAATACTCCATTGCTGCCAATAGCTTTTTTTCTTTAGTCCCCATATTGGGGAGGATTAGAGGGGGGAAAAGTGGCTGGGTGGGAAGGTTTAACTCCCACCCAACCCATTCCCATGTGCATGGTGGTCACTAGGGTAACCATATGAAAAGGAGGACAGGGTTCCTGTATCTTTAACAGTTGCATAGAAAAGGGAATTTCATCAGGTGTCATTTGTATATATGGAGAACCTGGTGAAATTCCCTTTTCATCACCACAGTTAAAGCTGCAGGAGCTATACTAGAGTGACCAGATTTAAAAGAGGGCAGGGCAGCTGCAGCTTTAACTGTTGTGATGAAATTTTACCAGGTTCCCTATATACAAATGACACCTGCTGAAATTTCCTTTTCAATACAACTGTTAAAGATACATGAGCCCTGTCCTCCTTTTCATATGGGCCGGATCTACACTATTGCTTTAAAGCGCTTTATAACAGTTATAAAGCGCTTTAACTGCTTTAAAGCGCTATAAAACTGTTATAAAGCGCTTTAAAGCAATAGTGTAGATCCGGCTGGTCAGCCTAGTCGTCACAATCTGGACCAGGGCCCCGCACACTTACCCCAGAGTAAATAATGTTAGGGTCACCTACATGCTATGCATTTAATATACCATGTAGCCTATTCCTCTGTGAAGGTGTTTGAGAAAAATAAGAGTTGAGTTGAGTGGCAAATAGCAAATGGGAATGGGGTTACATGAGACAATAGTATGTGGAGTTGGAAACACCCAAGAATTTTTCCTCCCTTTCCATTCCATTTCCCCCCGCCCCTTACACAATTCATTATGGGTCCCCACTTGTTCAGAAGAAGTTCTCATCAGTTTGGGGGATTCTGTTCTGGAGAGATTTATTTACAGAGTCCCTCATAATACTTTCACTATAGAGCAAAGAAATTAAATTATTAAGTGGCATGTACATTATTAAAAATAACTATTGTGCTACTTTAATAGTGACACTCAATCACAAATTCTGCAATTTAGATACATGGTCACTTTTGTAATGAATACACTATAAATAATTAGATAAATATTTTAGCACGGCTTCTCTTTGGAAGTAAAAAGGAGCCTATATATTTTTGTACTGAATACTTATGTAAGAAATCTGCAGTAAGCATATAAAACACTTACACGGCAACCCATGGTTACAAACATTATAACACCATCATAGCAAAACATATCCTATTTTTATTGGGTATTCAATCTTCACATGGAGTTGTGATCTCAAATACTTGTTATACACACAAGATGGATGGTGCATAAACAAAGAAATGAGAATTAACACCACGAATTTATGAGGCACACATCACTGGTGAGATTCTGCTTTGCTTGGTTACTCAATTCCACTTTTCACAAGCATATTGAAAAGCCAACATGTGGGTTGTGTTAATCCTTTGAGCTTGTGGGCCTTTACAGACATGATTTACCAGAGAGAAAAATCCATGTGGGCACATATGGTTCCTTCCCCCATCCCCTCACCATCACATAGAGACAAATGGTACCTATTCCAGGCTGTAACATGTCTGTTTAAAAGCTTTTCGGCAATTGGATGGAAAGTATCCGTTCTTACTAGGGAAAAGGGTTTGTGTATGTGTGTATGTCTCAAGCCTTTCTGACCCTGATGAGCCACCATAGGAAGATTCTGAGGGGAGAGTATAAAAAGATTAGCCCTATTCAGGCATTCTGAATCTATGTAAACACATGTGGAGGGGAAGCGCTCTAGCCTCACCCCAGTCCTAATGTGTTTCTGTCACCCTGTACTCATGGCGGACACTTTCTGAAGAGGACAGCCTCCAGTATCCATGGAGGTTCTCCACACAATTGAGAATGCTGGAAAACTGTGGTTCTCCGTTATGTGGAGAACCATGGATATAGGAGGCTCCCCTCTTCAGAAAGTCACCCTCCATGAGTACAGTGTCTGTCACGGAGAAAGTGCATTCATATGAATGTGGTACAACCTGAGGCATTATTTTCTCCAAGCACTGAGCCTGTGACGGGCATATAGCCCTTCCCCCCACTACAATCCCAATGGAAATCCCCCGCCCCCGCATCAAGGAAAGAAGCCTCCACTGACTCCAGTGGGAGGTTCACTTCTTGGGCTGGGGGGTGGAGTGGGGTGGGGGGTGGCAGGGATGGATGAATCGAGAGATTTTCATCAGGATTACAGAATGAGAAAAGGGGATAAGTGCCTCTCCCTGCAATCTCTTGCTTGCTTGCTCCCGGCACAACTCTTTAAACTTAAAAAAACTAGATATCTTAATTGCATTAATGTAATTAACATCATGTCTACTTTGACCATTTTTCCACAAATCAGGAGATCTCCCCACTACCCAATGCAATCAGATATTTACCTCATCACCAACGAGACAATTATCAGAAGTATCTGACTATGAAGTGAACAACCTGCTTTCTGAGGCAAATCCTGTCAGGCTGATCATAATGTCAGAAGGAATTATTGCTCGATTCACATTACTTATCTAGAAGGCAGAAGATTAAAAAGCAGCCAAGATTTCCACAACAGGAAAACTCCCTTCATTTGTAGAACATTTACCTGTGGGAAGTCCTCTCCCTCTCAGCCTCTCCCGGATGGCCTGGCTCCTGTCAGTCTGAAGCTTTCTGTCCCCAGTGCAGGAAAACTGATCTACCTAATTTTTGAAGGAAAAAAAGCAGATAAAGCAGATTTAAAAAACGAAATAAAAATATGCTAGCAGGTTGACTGGAAAGTACTGCATTAAGAGTCAGGATAGTCAGACAAACCACACATACATACACACACACACACACACACACACAGAGAGAGAGAGAGAGAGAGAGAGAGAGAGAGAGAGAGAGAGAGAGAGAGAGAGAGAGAGTCTTCTTTTTGCCAAGCCACAAAATAAATAAATGCATGTTTGCCATTGAACAATTATTTTTTCTATGCCAAAAGAAAGTGGCTTAAAGTAGGATTGCCTAGGGTGTCATTATGGAAAGGAGGACAGCGTTCCTGTAACTTTAACAGTTATACAGAAAAGCGAATTTCAGCAGGTGTTATTTGTATGCATGCAGCACCTGGTGAAATTCCCTCTTCATCACAACAGTTGAAGCTGCAGGAGCCCTGCCCTCTTTTCTATCTGGTCAAGAGGGCAGGGCTCCTACAGCTTTAACTGTTGTGATGAAAAGGGAATTTCACCTGGTTCTACATGCATACAAAAGACACCTGCCAAAATTCCTTTTTCTATACAACTGTTAAAGAAATAGGAGCCCTGTCCTCCTTTCCATATGGTCACCCTATGTGACCATATGGAACACCAACAGTTGGTGTTCGGTTATGCTACACATATATTCCTTCACTTTGGTTCCTTTGGTTAATATTTGGCTTGGCTTATAGTCTTTGTCAAGGATATTGAAAATAAACATACAGCTCTTTTCTACACAACCCTTTTAACTGACAAAAGCTAAAATGAAAAATAAGCAAAGCAGTAAGCTACTCAGTTTCTGGCCTGATTTACTTAGAAACATGCCTTTTTAAAAATCTCATCCTCACTTGCTTCCAAGTCAGTATGATTTGAACACTTCAAGATTGATTTGGCAAACTGGGGATTTCCATAGGAATGACACTTCTAAATAATTGTGGGCTGCTATGCCACAGAAATCCCATTTTAGCCCCATGGGTGCTTAGCTATTTGCTTAAAGATTTGCTTAAAGATCTACTAAAATCTAAAACCAGCAAGTATCTCCTTTACTAAATCTGAAGCCACTTTGTAGTTTTTATAAGGGTGTTTGTACAGACACTAGGTAAGCACGGATTCTATTAAATCGGTCCCATCTGTGTTTCGTTCCGTTGTCCGCTCATTGAGAATCGGATTTGTCTCAATTTCCAGAACTTGTATTCCAGTTAGAAGGTGCACATTTCAGCACTTCTAAAAATGCGCATATCCCCTCAAAATGTGGATTTTCATGCTTTTGCCTATGGGGCAAAGTGTGTATTTTCGGTCAGTGTATTTCCTTATTTTTCACATTTTTGTACAACTACATTTTTGCTCAGTTCTAGAAAGTAAAAAAAAAAGAGTTGCAGAATACATTGACATGGACAAAGTTGGTCCACGGTGGAATCCGTGGGTTAGATTCACAGAAATCCGAACTCACTTGAATTCATTGTAGGTTTCTCTGACATCCCTAGCAGACACCCCTTATGCATCCAAGCAAGAGTGAGGCCATGTCTTAGAGCAACACTCCCTGCCGCAAACATGCACACTGGCCACACCTGCCATTGGCTGTGCATTTGGCCAGCATGTTAAATGGACCTTGGTGCATGGAGTGCCTCGCCAAGAAGGGAAATCCTGGGATAATCAGGGTTCCCTCCTGACACTGAGGGGCTCTACATGATGATCTGGTATTAAGCATCTTCCTATGTCCCTGGTTCTTGCATGGCCAAGCATCAGAGAAAACCACCATTTCCTGAGCGGCTATAACATGGTTGGAGCAGGTTGAGGGCCATAGCTCAGTAGCAGAACACTTGGTCTGCATGTTGCAGGTTCAATCCCTGGTATTTCTAGATAGGGTTGGGAAAGACCCCAGTATGATATTCTCGAGAGCCTTTTCCAGACCCTGGAGACATCTTGAGCTCGATGGACATAGTCTAATTCAATGTAACCCTCTGCAGTGCAGTCTTCTAGTGGAATTCCAGCATCTCAAGCCTTTCTGACCCTGATGAGCCACCATAGGAAGATTCTGAGGGGAGAGTATAAAAAGATTAGCCCTATTCAGGCATTCTGAACCTATGTAAACACATGTGGAGGGGAAGCGCTCTAGCCTCACCCCAGTCCTAATGTGTTTCTGTCACCCTGTACTCATGGAGGACACTTTCTGAAGAGGACTGCCTCCAGTATCCATGGAGGTTCTCCACACAATTGAGAATGCTGGAAAACTGTGATTCTCCATTATGTGGAGAACCATGGATATAGGAGGCTCTCTTCAGAAAGTCACCCTCCATGAGTACAGGGTGACACAGGAGGGGGCTAGAATGCTCCTTCTCCCCATGTTATTTAGTCTACATAGATTTAGAATGCCAGAATGTGAAGAGAGATTCTGAGGAGACTGATGAGAGAGAAGGAGACAAAGATTGTAAGGAAAGTTCTGAAGAAACTGTGAAGAGGCAGAGACAGAAAAACGAGGTCCTGAGAAGGCTGAGTGAAGGCTAGGAAAGCAAGCAGCAGCACTCTGCCTTTCAGCAATTTACTAGTCAACAGCAGCCCAGAAACCAACTGCTAGGAACAGCTATCTCTGAGTCCCAAATTGTACAGCTTGAAACAGGTCTTCAGTCATACTCTACATTTATGGACCATATCATGACTGCTCTTTTATTTTATGATTTAAGGGACAATCCTATGCATGTTTAGCTAGGGTGGGGAAAAGGACTACAGCTCCCAGCTTTCTTCAGCTAGCCAAGTTGTGGGAAATGCTGGAGCTGTAGTCCTTTTTTCTGGCTAAACATGCATAGGATTGCACTCTCAGAACCTTACTTTGAATTGTTCATTCATGTGAATGTTTGGTTTGCTACCTCCTTTTTTCCCTTTCCTTTCCCTGTTAAATAAATCCCAGTTCTCATTTTTTTAATATCCAAGTTGCTCACTGGTTCTGTGCACACACCCCAACCCTTTTTAGGGAATACAGATCCTGGTGGGCTGGAGGCACTTCATGCTAGTTTGGGGTCAGCACTTTTCTCCTTCACCCACTAGTGTATCAACCCAGGTGCCATGGCATCCTGCAACCCACAGCGCTACTGGTAGGGAAAGTGGGGTTACATCAGGCCTATCCTCCTGAAAATAAAGAAAAATCACCAAATTGTAATGAAAAGCAATGAAGAATCTTGTGGCACCTTTAAGACTAATGCATTTATTATGTTATTAGCGCTCATGGACTATAATCCAAGTGGAGAAAGTTCTTAATCAAGGGAGAACACCCAAAGCCTTGACATTATTTGGTCATCAGATATGGAGACTATTTAAGTGAGAGCTAACATTGCGGAAGCTACACACTGGGATGAGTCACAGCTTTGTCAACACTCATGACACATCTTTGTATAGGTGTCTTCCTGCCAGATGGTTTGAGCCCTAACTGCGCTTGGGAGTCTGTCATTCGCTAATTTAAACAAACAGAACAGTAAGAAGTGCAATTATTTGATCGTATCAGTCGTATGTCTCCAGTATAATTTAAAGGCAAGATGATGCAAGCTGAATTTCATCCTACTTTATCTTCTAGCCTAGTGAGTTTCGTCAATATAAATCTAAAGGCAGTGTTATGCAGCTATAAATGTTTGTGGGATCCAATGAATTATTTGAATAGACCTGTTGGAAATACTCATAATACAAAGAAGAATATGGGCATCTTCAATCTGCCAGAAAGACCTATATCCATAATTTGATACGTTGTGTGTAACTATAAGGTTAAGGCACATAACAGGGTCACCTAGACTTTGTTTCGGGATGGAATTAAACTGTGTAGGTGTGCAGAAAAATAAACATAAAGGTCATCACTTCTCAATCTAATGAAGAAAATTCTCCTTGAGGAGAACTATGGGCTCATCTACATCAAGCAGGATATTCCACTATGAAAGCGGTATATAAAAGGTAGGAGCCACACTACTGCTTTATTGTGGTATTGAAGTGCACTGACAACTGTTGGGGCCCATTGACACATACCATATACTGCTTTCATACCACTTTCATAGTGTTATACCCTGCTTGGTGAAGATGTGTCAATGGGCCCCAACTGTTGTCAGTGCTCTTCATTACCACTATAAAGCAGTAGTGTAGATCCTGCAGTACACTTCAATACCACAATAAAGCAGTAGTGTGGCTCCTGCCTTTTATATACTGCTTTCATAGTGGAATACCCTGCTTGGTGTAGATGAGCCCTATGAAAGCGGTATGAAAGTGGGTATATGGTATGTGTCAATGTGCCCCAACAGTCGTCAGTGCACTTCATTACTGCCACAAAGCAGAAGTGTGGCTCCTGCCTTTTATATACCGCTTTCATAGTGGAATATCCTGCTTGGTGCAAATGAGCCCTATGACTTCCGCTGTTTAAAAGCACATGAAGATCCTGATCATGCTAACTTGAAGCAAACCTGGAAAGTTCCAGGGAGGGTGAATGGATGAGGAGCCAGTCCAAAGTGTGGATAATAGCGAGAATATCCTGAAAGGAGAAGCCAAGGAGAAGCCAGGTGGGGAAAGGGGAAACCCGTAAAAGATTCTGTCAGAGGAAAGATACACAAGTCCATTTCCAGGCATGGAGCCTGGCAATACAGATGACCACAAAGAGAAGAAAATAGCAACAACTACAGGACTCAAACCCACCAGGTAAGAAGAAGCCGGGAGAAGAAGTAGCAAGTTGAGAGGCAGTGTGCTGCAGTGGTTAGAGTGTTGGACTGGGAGGTGGAGGCTTGCAGGGAGAGGTCTTCGCAGAAATCTATAATGTTATTGAGCAAACTATAGACATCCCCTCCCGCCCCATGACCCACCAGGCTTGGCAAATTTTATTTAGTATGAGTAGGTCCTGTGAAATATCTTATGGGTGGGACACGTTGCCCCACTTTTCTCTTTAGATGACAGGCTGGCATCAGTTTTCATTTTATTTTATTACAACATTTATATCCTGCCTTTATCCCTCTTGCAAGGAATCCAGGGTTGCTTACACAGTGGTTGTCCTCTCTGTTTTATCATCACAACAACCCTGTGAGGTAGGTTAGGCTGAGAGTCAGGGACTGGCCCAAAGTCACCCAGTGAGCTTCATGGGCGAGTGGGAATTAGAACTCAGAACTCTCAAATCCCAGTCCAACAACCTAACCACTACACCACACAGGCTCTCAACCTTATGGATTTTAAGGTTGTTTTTAACATTTTACTATGTTTTTATTAATTTGCGATTCTTATTTTCTGTTTTGTTTGTTAACTGCCTTTATTGGGTTTTCCAGAAATGTGATGTAGGCTAGCAGTAAACAAGTTAAAGTCTTTGTTTTCTTTGTCTTTTGTTATTCAGTGATGAATGTTTTGTTATGCTCAGTGTTTGAAACAACTAAATAAAGTGGAAAACTAAATTGAAGGGAAAGTTTTTCTTTCTTTCTTTTTAAAGACAGATTGTGTAAAACAGGCATTCTTTGTTGCCATGAAAGCAATTCCTCCCTAATCAACATGATCTATAGCACAATCCCACACATATTTACTCAGAAATAAGTCCTGTTGTTTTGAATGAGGCTTATTCTCAGGTAGGCATGTATAAGATTGCACCCCTAACTTTAACAAAACAAAAATAAATCACAAGTGGCAGGATGTACTTGGCATTTACAATTGCCTGGTGGGATTGAAGAAGTAACCCCTTATTGTGCATCACACGGAGAGGTTCCTGCATTGGGCATAACTGGAGAATAGAGAACCCTCCTACATGTAAGGACATAAAAATAGAGAGCCCTCCTGCATCAACAAGGATTCATGTAGTTTAGCATTCTGTTTGTAGTGTGGTGCTTTGGGAAGCCCCCAAGCAGGGCATGAAAGGAATAAACCTCCCATTCACATCTGGCTTTCAGAGGTATATTGACTTTGTACAAGGATCACAGAACTAACAGGATTAATACCCACTGATAGAACTATTATCCATGAATTTGTCTAACTATTTAAAATAGCCATTCAGCTTGAGATCTTCACCATATCCCATGGCAGCAAATTCCATAAGTTGCTTGCAAGTAGGTATGGCAGAGAAGTCTGTTTGGTTCACATTTTAATGCAAATTTACTCAATTCTGCACTTTCAAACCAATATTCAAACCAAAAACTGGTTAACCTTTGAAATTCGCATTTCTCCGAATTTTGCAATGGAGTTCTCTAATCCAAAGATCCATAATGAAAACAGGTATATTAGGGAGAAGTGCACACAAAAATGCATATATTCGTGAAAATAACATTACAAATGCATTTTATTATTTGTAAAAATGTGTATATTAAGAAAATACTTGTATGAAAATACTTGTAAGTTCAGGATAAACCAAACCCAAGATTGGGGGGGGGGGGAAATCAGGAACTGAGAGAAGCAGAATTGACAAATTCATCCATCCCGACTTACAGGATGCAGGAAATTACACCTGCAGGTCTATTTGATGTTTAGGTAACCAATGAACTGCTTTATCCAGTATGGTTTTCAAGGCAAGCTCTGTGGGTGTCGTGTGTTTCTCACATCACTAGGTCTCTTGCAAATCCCTCCCTTCTAGGTGAACAGAAAGTTCAGAATTCTCCATTCTATCTCATTTGTCGGTCGAATGTTTCTTTAAGGGAGGTTGAGAAGGTGACTAATATGCACCCATTTCTTTGCAGTAATTTGGCCAACTTTCAATTATTGCTCAACTTGCTCATAAACACTTACCCCAGACAAACTCCCCAGAACCAGTTTAACCAACTGTTTCACATATGAGAAGGAAGGTGCACAGTTGCTGTTCCGGATGTGAGCACTGCAGGCATCCAGAACTGTCCGTATGGATAGGCGGGCATAAACGACATCTTCACACATGCCAAGTAGTATGCTGTTTAAATGATCTCCAAGTTTGATGGGCTGATGTTAAAAAGAAAAGAAGAGAAAAACTCAGTTAATCTCTTTCTCTCTCTCTCTCGGTCATGACATGATCAGATTAAGCAAACTTTGACATATCTTTTTGCACCCCCAAAAGAAATGGATAGCTGGTTAAAGCAAGACAATCAACTGACTTCAAAAGGTCAATAAGATGGATCCAAAGGTCCATGTCTTCCAACAGAACAAGTTTTTCTTCAACAGAAGAACCCTTTCCACTCTGTCGGAGGCAGGGAACATTTGGATACAATACTAGGGAGTAGGCTCTGCTGAGCATAGTGGGACTTCTAAGTAAACATGCATACGATTGCACTGTTTATCCAGATGTTAGCCCCAACCAAAACAGCTGGAGGTGGATTAACAATTTTTCCATTCTTGGGGCAATATCCAACACTTCCATTCTGCTTACACCATTGACATAGCATACGCGACTTCTAGCACAATGTCAACAGCGTATGTTGGCACAATGGGTTTCCCTCAATGATGTGCTAGAGGTTGCCTTACGCTGGCACTATGTCAACGGTGCAAGTGGAGCAGCTGCATTGGATACTGCATTGATCCCCAAAGCCCTACGTTTCCTAAACTTACATTTATTTCTGGATTCATCGGCTGCTTTTCCAATTAAAATTTCTCAAGATGGCATACCAAACTATTTTAAAATATACCATAAAGACAGAAAACCACTCAAAGATACTGGTGGCACCTTAAAGGCCAACAAATATATTGTGGCATAAAGTTCTGATCAATGGAAAGAAACAGAAACAGCTTTCATTTTAAATGTTGTAACACTAATGATATAAAGTTATATGTAGAAATCATAGAAATATCATGTCAATGTATTTATTTATCTTGCTAGGAGAAATAGTTTTTAGTGAAACTGTAAAAAAAAACAACTAGTAGTTCACACCAACATACATGAAACTGTCCGATACTGTTATACCATTATGTTGTTGTTAATTTGCCCCTAAAAATAACTCTGGCCCGGTTCTCATTACACGTACAACTTTCAGCTGACTGTGTAAATCCTCTGTCCTGAAAACTGCTGAGTTTGAAATTGACATTAGGCAACACGAATGTTCTGATTGTGGCAATTAATTGGCAATTAGCTCAAACATGCATGGAAGTCATCACTTGATATTACAGACAACCAAGGATATGCACATGTGAACCTGGACCTGTGCCAGGATATACTGCTCCATAACGAGAGAGAGAGAGAGAAAATCATTATGAAAAGAGAGACAGAGTAAAAGCAGCCAACTGACTGGGCAGCTAGAGCCAGCCTAGTCTTGCAATTATGTGACAACACCCATAACAGCTGAGAACTACTTAATTCTTTTCCTGTATTACTAGTTGATCGTCTTGTATATTCTGTTGGAAACACACACACACACTCTCCAGGGTGTACACCGCCAGTTGATATGAGGACTTCCCAGCTACCATAGGAATTTGGATTTCAGCCTTTGTATATTTCAATGTCAGCATTCATAGTGGGTGGTTATCAGCTGATGACATGCCCTGTCGTGCAATTCTCATCTTTTAAGCACTTTATTACCAGTTTTTTCTCTCTCTAGTTGTTCAGTAGCAGCAGTGTAAGCAAATAATAAACAATTCCCCCAAAGCTCTCGTTGTTCTGATTTGTAGCCCCACCATTCCTCTTATTAAACCACACCCATTTGGCACATGTTCCTCCCACCTGTGGTCATGAGCCAAGGGGCAGAGGACATGTTTAGCACTGCTCTTTCTTCTTCCTATTTCTTTCCAGCCATCTGACTACTCCCAATACTGCTCTGCAGCAAGGAAGCAACAGCCAATGCCAGCTGGCTGGTAACATTTTATGCGTCCACCATATTATGTCACCATATTATGGACTAGTTACAGATCTTCAGTGCTTACTTGGCTTTGCGGAACTTCATAATCAGCTCCCCAATAAAGTGTCATTCCCAGAGAATAAACATGAATCTGCAAAACAACAAGAGGCATCAGTGGAGTTAAGGTTGTAGCAAATGCTCCAGGGATAATCATGTTTACGCCAAGAGAGCGGAGGGGGAAGAGGAAAGTGCAGAACCCCCCAAAAAAGATCCCAAGACAATTTCTAACCATACCAGAAGTTGAGAACCTGATTATGTGAACAGCTGCTGCAAAAGATGACCTTTTGTATAAATGTTTGTGTGAATTTCCAGTTACATGTAAAGCTCTTCAGTTTGAACACACAGGATCGACAACTTGATTCTTCTAAGCTGTTGTTGCTTGGTTTTCCTCCTCTGTGTGTGTGTGTGTGTGTGTGCAAGAAATGAGCTGATTTAAAAATCCATTATTTGTCAAATGAGCTGAAAAATTGAGTATCCTGGCAGCATTAGAGTTAACACAGATGCTTTTTTTTTTTAGTTTGAATTTAGCGAATGATCAACAAGGCTTTATTTTGTCTATCCAGCAATCTGCCAGAAATGTATCACTAAGTACATGATTTCTTTGGTTTAGGGATGAAGTCATAACCCAGAGCTCATGCAACCCTGTCATTGTGTTTCAAGAGGCAATTATAACATGGAAATTTGTTCTGGTTTTCAGAACTTTTGTGGGATATGCTCAGATTTCAGGAACAAGAACAGAAACTAAAACAGATTTTCCCCTCAGACGCTCTCTTGATGAACTATAGCTGAAAGCAAAAAAATATTGAAAACCAGAAGTAATGAGCAGAAACACAGTGTGCATTGCTGCAAATTATTAAGAGGTGCACTTGCTTTGTAATTAAAATGATGATCTTTGCCCTAAAAGAGTGGGTTTATCTTAATTTGGCAGCTCTTGTAAATTACCAAAACGTTTTTCGTGTTGGCCTGAATCTCTCTTTCTTCCTCCAACTGAGAAAAAATTAGGAGACAAATAAATTAAAAATAAATAACAGGTCTATGTAGATACTTGTCCCTAGATAATGGCTCAGTTAACACATAATGATCAAATCATGGTTTGGCTATTATGAAAATGGCTCAGGCTTGCCCTTCCCCTTCTCCCACCATTCCCTCCCTAACTTTCTGGTTTGGGTAAACTACAGATTACCATTATATGGTTTAAACTTATAGTTGTTTCCAAAGAAGGAGCCTCCTCCAAACCATGGTTTCATGGAAACTTATTTGATGGCAAACTATGATTTGCCTGAACCATAGTTTTCTTGGACATAATGGTGAACTGTAGTTTTCCTGAACTATATAGTGAGAGCAGGAACTTGAGCACATGAGGGAAGGAAGAAGAGAGAAGGAGCACAGGAGCCTGAGACACAATTGCAATGGCCAAACCATGATTTGGCCAAACTGGTTGAACAAGCCAACCATTCTTTAACACACTGCACATTTGGGCTTGTTTTGTGTTTGAGGAATTCCTTTGCATCTGAAATGAAATAAAAGACGGAAAGTCCTTGACTATTTGCGAGCTCTTTTCTTTCCTGTTTGTTAGTATATAAGTCACGCCAAAGGCAGAGACTAGACTGCAATATGGACACTGAATGCAGAGATCACATGCTAGCAATGATCCAGACCTGCAAAGACAGTGTGGATGGGGTTTGTTTGATGCAACTCAGGCTGAGCAGCAGTCACCAGCTGGGTTATGCTTGCTGGAAGAGGGAGTCAGAGGGAGCAGACACAAGTTCACACATGTTCACATTGTATTATTTAGCTGTTATGAAGCAGCAGTCCATATAACTCTCTGGCTCCGTACCAACGTATAAACAACTCTAAACATTTACTACTCTTTAGCTATTTTTTGTGAACCGCCCCGAGAGCTTCAGCTATTGGATGGTATAAAAATGTAATAAATAAATTAAAATCTTTTAATGTTAGACAAAGCCTGGTGAAGTGTGATGGGCAGCTAATATTTAACAGGCTAATTCACACTATACCCCTGGCATATTCTATACATGTTGGGGAAAGGGAGAGATCCCCTACTCTGCATTTTCACCCACTTTCTCATTTCATTTAGAATACTTCCAGTGAGCACACGACAAATCAAAGCTTGCTGTTATTCAAAATACAGCCCACAATTTTATTAACAGAAGTGATCCTTGGACACATTTCAGTCCAAGCCTTCCTCAGCATTTCACTGAATTTCATTTATTATATTTCTATACTGCCCCATTGCCGAAGCTCTCTTGACAGTTCACAAAAACTGAAAACCATCAAAATACATTATACTAAGTACAAAGAAACATTTACATAAAACATATAAACAGATGACACACACACAGAGACAACATATATCTAAAAATTTTTTTTAAACCATCAGCAAAAACAATCTAGGACCTGATTAAAGTTTCCTTATATGCTGCCAAATCCCTGAGAGAAGAAGGCGGTTTTCACATGTGCAAAAAAAGCAAATGCTATTTTGGGCTGCATTAATAGATGTATAGCTTCCAAATCACATGAGGTACTGGTTCCTCTCTATTCAGCCCTGGTTAGGCCTCATCTTGAGTAGTGCCCAGTTCTGGGCACCACACTTCAAGAAGGATGCAGAAAAGCTGGAGCACGTTCAGAGGAGGGCAACAAGGATGCTCAGGGGTCTGGAAACAAAGCCCTACGAGGAGAGACTGAAAGAACTGGGCATGTTTAGCCTGGAGAAGAGAAGATTGAGGGGAGACATGATGGCACTCTTCAAATACTTAAAAGGTTGTCACACAGAGGACAACCAGGATCTCTTCTTGATCATTCCAGAGTGCAAGACATGGAATAAGGGGCTCAAGTTACAGGAAGCCAGATTCTGGCTGGACATCAGGAAAAACTTCCTGTTAAAGCAGTACAACAATGGAACCAGTTACCTAGGGAGGTTGTGGGCTCTCCCACACTAGAAGCATTCAAGACGAAGCTGGACAACCATCTGTCAAGGATGCTTTAGGGTGGATTCCTGCATTGAGTGGGGGTTTGGACTCGATGGCCTTATAGGCCCCTTCCAACTCTACTATTCTATGGTTCTATGTGTCAGTTTCAACTGAATCTTTAGTGTGAACCAAGGCCTAGATACAAACAATCATTCACTAGAGGAGTCTTCTTCAGGCATGTCCTCTATATGTATGGCTAATGCGTGGTGTGGACACATACTTCCTGGCCTCCTTGACACTGCACACCATGGAGGCCCTGCCGTTGGTGTATGTGCATTGAACATGGCTATCTTCAAAGGGATGAGCTTTCATGGATACAGACAGCCACGCACAACACAAGGATGTTTTGGGATAGAACCAGCACAGGGCACAATACACCTATCCCTATACATGGAGGGCATGCTTGAAGGAGGCTTAGGTTTTACCCGCATTACCTGTTTGCTGCAAAAAAAGGGATAGGTGGCTCATATGGGCTGATATGATATGTATATGAATGCATTCATGGCAGTCTTTGTTCACAGGGAACAGTTCCCATAAGCTCCCTGCCATGCCTAGTTGTGAATACAGTCTACTAGCCTGGTGCAGCATGAACAGGTGAGACATTAAGGGCACAATCCTATGCATGATTAGACAAAAAACAGTCCTACCACTCCCAGCACGAATGACTGGGGAATACTGGAAATTGTCACAGTTGTCTGTTTGTTTGTTTGTATGTAAACATGCATAGGATTGTGGATTAAGTGATCCTGAGAGTGGAGCCTGAAAGAGGATAGAAGAAATTTATTTAAGTATTTGTTACTTTTCTATAACATGCAATAGCTAAAGCTTTCTGGGTGGTTCACAACAACTAAAACCACAGCATACAGCATAAAATACGGTATAAATATAAGAGTTTAAAATTACAGCATAAAAGTTAAACCAGAACAGAACCGAGCAGCAATGTAGAGATTTTAAAATACAATCGCAGATTTAAAACAACAGAATTAAAAGACTCATATGTGGAGTGGATAGCTGCATTTCTGGTATTAAAGTAGCCAAGAGGACTTCTAGTTCTGGAATATTTCACCTAAATTACCATTCTTTTTCCTTTGCCTAGGTGCAGCCTAAGAAAACACTACCAAAGAGAGATTGCTGTACCTTTTCAACATCGGAAAGAGACGTCAGCGACTGGTTTTGGAGAACTTCTGGTGCTGTGAATGCTCGCAGGTCTTGGTTAGAAACATTTTCATCTGTAAATGATACACTACCAGATGGAAGCAGCAGAAGAGACCACGGAGAAATGATGAAGCCCAGGGCAGTCGGATCAGCTGTATTTGGAAGGGAGGAAAATCCAAGCAGCAATTAAAATAGCAAATCGAAAGGACTTCACGTACATATCCATTCAACAAAGAAATCTGATGTATGAGAGCCAGGGAGAGTTTACAGTCATAGAATCATAGAATCATAGAATAGCAGAGTTGGAAGGGGCCTACAAGGCCATCGAGTCCAACCCCCTGCTCAATGCAGGAATCCACCCTAAAGCATTCAAACGAGTCCTCTTTTTAAAAAGGTCTCCTTACATTCTTAGGTGTATTAATTATCCCTCTTTAAATCTCCAATAACAAGTTGAATTAAATGAGAGAGAGAAATAAGCAATTAGGATAAATGAAAATATGTTCCCTAAAATCACAGTAAAAGAATGCTTTTGCAGGAATATGTTTCCCCCAGTGATGTGATTTGTTGCAGTCGCCTTGTGAAACCTGTGTGTGGACTCCATGCACTTACGGGCCTGGTTCAGGCATAATGGGCCACTTTATTGAATATTTCTTCCCCCTCCCCTCCTTGTCTCATACACACCAGCTGCAAAGGAGACTTATTGGTTACTTACAACACAGGCCTAATCTACACCAAGCAGGATATTGCACTATGAAAGCAGTATGAAAGGAGGACCCCTTAAATCACAGTTTTCTACTTTCAACATCTGGATTCGAATTCTGACAATCATTTGCAATTTACAGACAATGATCCTGCAATCATGTCTAAATATATGGAATATACCTCTAACAGAAAATCCTATAACTCCTATATATTTCCTGTGGCCATTCAGAAAGCCCTGCAAAGGTGTGGTACGCGTTCTCTGCTAAATGCTTGCGTTGTAATGAGCCTAAATTACAACCCTGTGCCCATTTACTTGAGAGTAAGCCCCTTTAAACTCAGTGCGACTTACTTCTGAATAAACATTTACAGTATTGGAATAGTAGGATAATCAAGAGGAGACTTTCTTCCCAATGCTCTTAGTAGACGAATAAAGCCGTCTTACAGTAAAACACCATGTGCAGAATGCTTCAAACAACTGACTACAAACGCCCTAAACCCTTGCCCGGCGTAGCTTGGCAGGGTGGGGCTGTTGTGGGGGGTGCGCGAAACGAGGCACGGAGGCCATCGATTGACGGCCTCCTCCCGGGCCCACGTGACTCGGGGAGGGGCTAGGAGCCTATTCAAGGGCTCGTGCTCTTCCCCGTCTCACCTTGGCAACGCGGCTCTCGGCAGGGACAGACGCAGCTGAGTTTTAAACTCAGCATCCTTGAGCCCAGCCAGGAGCCAGCACGAGTGGGGAAAGGGTGCGGTTGGGCTCTGCAGCCGCGCCTCTTGCTCCTGAGTCACGCGCGTGCATGCCTCGGAGTAGCTTGCCGGCCAGTCCAGGGACGTTGAGGAGCAGGAACGTCCCAGGAGCAGCAGACTTTGGCGTCTGACCTTAGATAGGCCCAGGTTTGAGGGAGGGCCGGCTGGTCCTCCCTGCCCCCCCCCAGGCGTTTGTAGGGCGTTGGTTTTCTTGTGAGGAGACGTGTTTCCCATGCAATATTGGAACTATTGGGGGGATTAAATTACAGAGCCTGGCCTAGGCCATAGCGGGGAGGGCTTGTTCTTGAGCCCCCCCTTTAAGTAGCTGGGAATATCCTTTGAGAGTGGGTGGGCCCAACTGGAGTTGAGTTCTGGGTGCCAGGACTTGGGAGACGTAGGGTGATTTGTTTGAGGCCATAAGGCGCAGGCAAAGCCTGCAGGCCCAAGGGGTGGGGACTTAGTATTTGCTTGATAGAGCCACGCAGAGAGCTGTTTGAGGTCTGCACTCAAGCAAAGCCTGCAGGCCCAAGGGGCGGAGCCTCAGCCTGGTAGTCAGGCCATAGCAATTTTGTTCCCCTTCTGAACCTTTTTAATTATAAAGGGAATAATATTCTATTATAGAGTATAGCCACGTGGGGTTTTGTGTGAGCCTTGGTAGCCTGGCCTATTGCAAATTGTTCCCCTTTTGAACCTTTTAATTCTAAGGAAGTAATATCTTATTTTTGAGTACAATGCCTCCCAAGAAGGGCATGGGGGGTAAGAAGGGCAAAGGGAAGGCCCCTGCCCCACCATCCAAACGAATCAGAACTGTCATTGAATCATCCTCGGATGAGGATGAGACACCAGATATTGTGGCTATGCTTGCTAAGGTGCAAGCCATTGAGCAGAGCAGGGGGATTAATCCCCCACTAAACACTACTGTGCCCCGGCCTGAGGTAACTACACCTCGCCGCCCACAAACCAGAAAACAGGCCCAAGATAAATTTTGGCTTTCTCTTGTAGCACACATAGATGCAATTGAGGCCACTCCCGCACCTCCAGCAACACAAGGCAGTGACACAATAACTGTGCCCACTGCAAGTGCTTCGCAGACCATGCAGCCTATGGCTCAAGCAACAGCTGCAATAGCCAGCACTTCAAATCCAAACCCAGCATTGCAGCCTCTACTGGCACAAGGTGAGCAAACACACACAATCCCACAGAACATATTTCAGCAGTGGGGACCTATTCCTCCTTGGAGTTGGCATCCCTGGTCCATGGGAATGGGTTGGCCTCCCATGCAGGCTTCAGGCCTGGTACCCCAGGGGAATTCAAATGTTCTGACTTCTTATGTCACAATTTTGAACACGTTGTCCAGTGCATCCAATCCTACATCAGTGAATGTGGCACCAACTGCTGATGCTATTACCAATGCTGTGGTGCCCCCAGCAACTGGAATCATTGGTTTAGGATCATCTAACAGTGAGAATTTGGGCTCTGGTAATTCAGCTCCTGCTACTACTCCTGCGGAGGTGGATGTATCAGCTCCGAATAGCACAGCAGCACTGACCCCTTCTTTAGTTGCAGCAGATACAGCCCAGTCAAATTCTATAGCAGCAGCATGTGCAGCTGTATGGCAGGGCCCAGCTGGGGCTGTTGCCTCAAAGGCAAACACTGGCATGCAAGTCATTAAAGATATTTATGCTGGAGCGGATATGGACGTAATTCCTCCCGGAAGTACTTCTTCCCCACTTGGTTTTCATCTCTTGCCAGCTACAAGAGAGAAAATTCTACGTGGTGAATTTGTCGATGTATTTTCCCTTCTTTTCAGGGAATCGGAACAAAAAGAAAAAGACAAGTATACAGTTAAGGAATTTGAGAGGTTTAGGAAGAAGAAGGAAGAAGCGAGGAGGAGCTGAGGAGCCTTATGACAAAGGTGAAAGAAGAAAGTGCAAAAGCTGGGTTGCAGTTAAACCTCAAAAAAACCAAGATTATGGCAACCAGCTTGATTGATAACTGGCAAATAGAGGGAGAAAACATGGAGGCAGTGACAGACTTTGTATTTCTGGGCGCAAAGATTACTGCAGACGCTGACTGCAGCCAGGAAATCAGAAGACGTTTACTTCTTGGGAGGAGAGCAATGACAAATCTTGATAAAATAGTTAAGAGCAGAGACACCACACTGACAACAAAGGTCCGCATAGTTAAAGCAATGGTATTTCCCGTAGTAACCTATGGCTGCGAGAGCTGGACCATAAGGAAAGCTGAGCGAAGGAAGATGCTTTTGAACTGTGGTGTTGGAGGAAAATCCTGAGAGTGCCTTGGATTGCAAGAAGATCAAACCAGTCCATACTCCAGGAAATAAAGCCAGACTGCTCACTTGAGGGAATGGTATTAAAGGCAAAACTGAAGTTCTTTGGCCACATAATGAGAAGACAGGATACCCTGGAGAAGAGGCTGATGCTAGGGAAAGTGGAAGGCAAAAGGAAGAGGGGCCGACCAAGGGCAAGATGGATGGATGATATTCTGGAGGTGACAGACTTGACCTTGGGGAAGCTGGGGGTGGCGACAGCCGACAGAAAGCTCTGTCGTGGGCTGGTCCATGAAGTCACGAAGAGTCGGAAACGACTGAATGAATAAACAACAACAAAGGAAGAAGAAAGTAGCCAGGAATTGGGCTAACTGATTACCAGGATTCCTTATATATATGAGCGTAATCATACAAAGATTCCCTGAGAGAGGCTGCATTCTCATTAAGTACCTGGATATGATCTATAGAGCATATTCAGAGTATGATGGAGGGGCATGGCTGGCCTATGATGAGGCTTTTCGCATGACAGCCGCATTTGACCACGCCTTGCATTGGGATGTAAAAGACCACGATTTATGGCTTCAATTCATGACGCCAACCAAATCGGGGACAAATGATAGAGCCGACAGTGGTCACTTGCTAGCTAAATTGCAGCCCGTGTCTTCCTTTAAAGGGAGTGCAGGACAGGGGGTTCAACATCGCCTGCCCTGCTGGGAATATAACTCCCGTGGCACGTGCTCTCATTCCCCATGCCGCTATAGACATGAATGCCCCATCTGCAAAGGCCCTCACCCAGCCTCAAATTGTTTCCGCACAAGGGGTGGGCGTAATTTCAACTGAGACAACCAAGGGAGTAAGAAGCCAGGTTTACAACAGCCACATACAAAAGGGCCCCAGCCCAATTAAAATTGAACTTTTATCTCGTATATTAGAGCAATACCCTTGCCGTCAGGAGGCCCAATATTTGTTTACAGGATTCAAAGAAGGTTTCAGAATACCTTTTGTAGGCCCTCGCTTACCTTTATTTTCTAGGTATTCAAAATCAATTGCTCCAATGGAACAATTGGTACAGGAAAAGATCAGTAAGGAAGTTGCGGCTGGTAGAATGATTGGTCCGTTCATCACCCCCCCAATTCCCAATCTACGGGTGTCACCATTGGGCATTGTTCCCAAGAAGACCCCTGGGGATTACAGATTGATTCATAATCTATCTGCTCCAAAGGGGAAATCAGTAAATGATGCTATACCAGAACACCTCTGCACAGTGCGTTACGCTTCCTTTAATGAAGCGGTAGCCATTGTGCGCCAGAATGGTCCAGGAGCCTTGCTGGGCAAATGTGATATCAAATCTGCATTTTGCCTATAGCCCATCAACCCCAAGGATTTTGATCTTTGGGCCTGTATTTTCGGGGGCATTATTTCATCGACAGAGCGTTGCCAATGGGCTGTGCCATTTCGTGCTCCATGTTTGAGAAATTTAGCTCCTTTTTGTTGCAGTACCGAACGGGTAAGGTGGACACTACCCATTATTTGGACGATTTTCTATTCGCTGGTCCAGCTGACTCTGGCCAGTGTGCTTGGCTTATGGAGGAATTCAAAATGCTCACAGAGGAGCTGGGTGTCCTACTGGCACACGAAAAAACGGAGGGCCCCCTTGCCACGCTAATTTATTTGGGAATCGAATTGGATTCCATCCAATAGTGTTGTAGGTTACCTGCTGACAAACTGGGCTCTCTTAAGGAGTTGCTACTGGCAATTCGAGGGCGTAAGAAAGTGACCGTACTGCAGATGCAGCAGCTGGTTGGACATCTCAACTTTGCCTGCAGAGTAATTGCTCCAGGCAGAGCATTCATACGCCATCTTTGTAATGCCATGCAAGGCATTTCCTCCCCGCATCACAGAATCAGAATTACACAAGAAATGTGCAAGGATTTAAGCGTTTGGCTTTCTTTCCTTGAGGAATTCAATGGAAATTCTTTCTGGCGTTCTGAGCGGTTATTGGAAGCTGAATTACAAATACATTCAGACTCCTCTGGTGCTTTAGGTTTCGGTGTCATCTAGGGTGATCAGTGGTGTGCTGAACTGTGGCCTGCCGATTGGAGCACGTCGGGCGTATGCAGAGACTTAACATTTTTTGAATTTTTTCAATATATGTAGCTGTGCATCTTTGGACGAGCGAGTTAGCTAACTCCTCGGTCCATTTTTGGTGCGACAACCAGGCCACAGTTCAAGTAATCAACACCCTGTCATCGCTTAACCCCAGAGTAATGATGATGGTTCGTGCGTTTACTTTGCATTGTCTGCGGAATAATATTTTATTCCGTGCAAGACATATCCCAGGTTTAGACAACTCCATCGCTGACGCTCTTTCGCGTCAGCAGGTCGAGAGATTTCGGAGTCTGGCTCCATGGGCAAGGCAGATGCCGGAGATCATGCCCGAGGCCCTCTGGGAGATTGGCAGAGTGAGATAGAGATGGAGTAAAAAGAAGCCAAAGGCAAAGGTAGAACCAGGCAATCTTCAAAACGGAATATTTACAAAAGTTTATTTACAATGCCAAGGTGCACTGTATTTGGCACTGTAAATAAACTTTTGTAAATATTCCATTTTGAAGATTGCCTGGTTCTACCTTTGCCTTTGGCTTCTTTTTACTCCCCCACGGGGTTTTCCTTGCTTTTGCACTTGACATAGAGATGGCCATGTGGCACTCTGTGGCCCCTAGCAGCAGGGCAACGTACAAGAAGGCAGGTAGGGAGTTTGAAGCATTTAGAAATCTTCACCTACCACAAATCTGGCCCATTCCAGTAGAGCACTTATTGCAGTTTTGCGTTGATGAACGAAGGAAAGGATTAGCACCACGGACTATAGGGGGCAAGCTAGCTGCCCTCGCCTTTTGTGCAAAGATCCGTGGTGTAGCCGACAACACCACAGATTTCAGGGTAAGGAGGACCCTGCAAGGGTGGGCTAGGGCTTCTCCCAAGGTTCCAGACACTAGGAGACCTCTATCCCCAAATATATTAATTGGCTTAAAAGCTATATGGCCAACTTTGTGCTCATCCCCTTTTGAGGCTGCTTTTTTTCACGCTGCCGCCCTGACTGCCTTTTTTGGTGCCTTTCGCATTTCAGAATTGGTTGCAGCATCAAAGGGGGATGGCACAACCCGGGCCTTTCAAATTATAGATTTGCAATATTCACCTCAACTGGTAACTTTAAATCTGAGAAGATCCAAAACAGACCAACTGGGCAGGGGAAAAGTTATATCCCTACATCCCTCAACTTTGGAGGAACTTTGCCCGGTCCGTGCCATTAATTATTTTATTGCTTTGCGGGGCCTAACACAAGGCTGGTTGTTTTGCCACCAGGATTTATCCCCCCTGACTAAGTTTCAGTTTTGGGCCATTACAAAGCGGGCACTTCACAGTTTGGGCTTAGATTCACAACAGTTTGGGACACATTCCTTTCGAATCGGGGCTGCTTCTACAGCAGCAGCAATTGGTCTGCCTCCTGAAAGAGTACAGGTGATTGGCAGATGGCGTTCACAGGCTTTCCGGTCTTATGTGCGCAGATTGCACCATTGATTGCGTTAACTATGCGTTACATAGTTCCGTTTTCTTCCTAGATCGGTGGGAGTGCCGAGACCCGGTTCGGGTTCTCTTCTGCGGGCACAGTTTTGTCTTCTGGGCTGGAAGGAGGGCATCCTGCACAAATTTTGGTACACAGTCGGGTTTGAGCCGAATTGCCAACGTACAATGGTTGGGCATGCGTGGCATGCGGTGGGAGCACCTCCTTCCGATGTTATTTCAGCAGCGTGCATTTTCCCCTATCCCACAGGTGCTTTTAGTGCACTTGGGAGGAAATGATCTGGGCCTGCTTAAGGGCAAGGCCTTAATTCTCCAGGCAGCGGCCGATTTCCGTTTGATCAGGCAACGGTGGCCGGGAATAGTTATAATTTGGTCTTGCCTGATTCCCAGGTTAAATTGGAGAGCTAGTGATCCCAAGGCTATTGAACGTGCTCATAGAAGGGTAAATAGGGAGATTTACCATGAATTAACTAGGAATGGCGACTGGAGCATTCAGCACCTCGCAATCTCTCATGAGTGGAGGGAGCTTTATGATGGAGTCCATCTTTCGGAACTCGGCAACGATCTGTTTTTGATGGATTTGCAGAGGGCCTTGAGCGATATTATTATGAGTGTGTGGGGAGGAGACGACAAAGCATGAGGCTTGTCACCCCCATTGGCAGGAATACAGGTATCTTCAACTGGTGAGGGACAGTGAGCATTCTAAGGCACCTGGCAGTGATTGGAAAATACCTGAGGTTCAACAGCTGCGAGTCCTGCGACCCAGCTGGGGAAATAAGGATTACCTCTGAGGCCAACCTTTTCTCACCCACTCGCGGTTACATACCGTGAGGGGGGTGTGACACGGAAGGCCTCCCTACCCCAGAAGGGGAAGCTTGGGGGCGGCTAACTTTAAGACGCCACCTCTTGGCTGAGAATGTCTCACCCATTTTCAGTTAACAGATGTACTGTATGCCGTTTTAGAAAATGATGCCTGCTTAGGTTCCCTACTGCAGATCCATCAATAAATGTGGCCCTGTTTAAAACCCAGCTAATGTCTCCGTCTCATTATTTCGCGCACTCCACACTCCACAACGGCTCCTGACAGACAGGTGCTAGCTGGCCACTGAACTAGAAAAGCCATCTGATCCATAAGTCTGATTCAGCATAGCTCTTATGATAGTTCTGGTCGTCAAATTAAGTGAAAGGTCATCTGAATCCACCCTTTGGACTTATACAGCAATAACCATCGTTCCTGAGCATGGCTCTAAGTCTTATCCTAAGGTTTTAATTGCTTAATATCTGTTTTTAGACGTTGCTACTCTCCAGTGACAGGGAAATCACTAGTCACATTCTGAATATGGGAGGATCTATCCAAATTCTATCTTCCTATAAAACAAATCATGTACATATCTTTCCCAAATTTATTTTACTCCACGAATCTGAGTTTCCTCCACTGCTGAATTAGAACCTTTTTAAAGAGAATTCTAGAACCAGAGAATTTAATTTTTGTGAACCACCCAGAGAGCTTCGGCTATTGGGCGGTATAAAAATGTAATAAATAAATAAATAAATAAACCAACACTCATTTACATCCTTCGCACAAGAACAGCACAAACTCAACTGACCGGTAGCAACCTACAGTATCTATGTATTCCTGAACTCCTATAATCGATTTGCAGATCATGTAACTGATTCAAAAGGTATATCAGCCTGTTCATTATCATTAATAACCATATCAGGTAATACCCTTTCCTCTCCACCATGAAGAAAACTGATAAAGTTTTATATACTATATTTTGCACAGTGATCCAATGCTATTTTAATAGATGACATAATAATGTTTCTGCTGTTTTTTGTGTGCAATTATTCAATACATCAAAGCCGGAGCAAAACCCTGCAAATTGGAACAACTTTCTCCCCTGAGGTTCTCTTTTTTGGTTTGAAAAATGAAGCTGCCAACTAAAAAGAATTACAGCCGTGCCCGTCAGATGCTCGTTATCAGGAGAAATTCCCGCAGAAAAGCTCTGAAGTTACTTGATGCAACGGTGGGAATCTGTGGAGAGGAGAGTGACTTCATAGTCCCCACAAGAACCTCCATTCATGCTCTGTGAAAATAATATTGCCATAAGAGAAAAGCAAACAGTGAGGCGATGCAGCCTACACTTGACCTTTTCTATGAAGAAACCTACCATCAGAAACAGCAGATCGTGCAACAATAAACTTTGCTGTACGAACTACTACAAAACTGTCAGATAAACTAGCATAATGTGTTGCTGGAGTTACTCTGTGTCTTAACAAGACCTAGCACTTCCGGCCAGGGGAATTATCTGGTCCCTCTCTCATAATATTAGAAGCCGGGGTCTCCCAACGGAGCTGTATGGTGGGAGATTCAGGATAGACAAAAGGAATGCAATAATCCAGTGCCCTCCGTGTGTTTTGGACTCCAATTGGCCATGCTATCTGGATCTGATGGGACTTGTAGTCCAAAACATCTGGACGGCATCTGGTTGCCTACCCTTGAATTGATGAATGGGTCCAAAACACTGTCTGGTCCTGTTTTGTGGAAGGATTTCCTCACAATTGTATGATGCAGACAAGATGGTTGGAGGAGTATGAGCTCTTAATACCACTTTGCGGAGGAACACAAGTGAGAGGATGCTATTGCGCTCATGTCCTGCTTGTGGGCTACCCATAGGCATCTAGTTGGCCACTGTGGGAACAGTATGCTGGACTAGATAGAACTTTGGTCTGATCCAACAGGGCTCTTCTTACACTCATATGTTCTGACAGACGGTTGATGGAACTGCCTTGTAAGCTGCACATGGCTTGCTGGGGTGACAAATTGCAAAGGCCTGGAGAAAAATCTCTGATGGAAAGAAAGAGGAGACATGTGGACATCTACCAGCACCAAAAGTCCTGTCCCTCCTGCTGTTTGAAATTTGGCAGGTGGGTTCAAGGAACAGGGCTTTTTTCCACCACGGCATTCTTGTTCTGGAATGCCCTTCCGAGGGCTACCCACCTGGCACCATCACTGCATAATTTCTGCCATTTGTAACACTGCCTATAAGGGACCAGGTAATTTGATTGCTGATGCTGAGCTCAGTGGGGTTTTTTTTTTTTAATGTACTGTCTACATTACAGGAGACAGAGCAGTTAAAGTTAAAGTTACAGGAGCCCTGGCCTCTTTTTTAGGATACTTTTAGGATGTTTTTAACAGTGTATGCTATGTTTTTAATCAGTATTTTATGTATTTTATGATTGCTGTTGTTCCCCGCCTCGATCCAGTTGGAGAGGCGGGTAAGAAATAAATTATTATTATTATTATTGTTGTTGTTGTTGTTGTTGTTGTTGTTTTTATTTTGTATCTGGCTTTAAGTGTTGTGATGAAGAGGGAATTTCACTAGGTGTACATCACAAATGCATACAAATGACACCTGCTGAAATCCTTTTCATATGGTCACCCTAGGCCTAGATAAGGCTTCTCCCCACATGGCCTAGCTTCAGTTGCAGTCGCCTTCACCTTTGGTGAAGTATAACGGGGCTTTCATTAGGTCTTGGAGGGAACACAGGATAAAGCTTCTCTCCACATGGCCCAGCTTCAGTTGTGGGCCGCCTATGCCCATTGTGGCAGCCCTGTAATGTGCTAGCAGCCACTGAATGCCAGGCCAGGCCGCAGCTGCACTTCAAAGGAAAATGTGACTGATCACTTCATGGTCAAGCCAGCAAGGCAGCTCCTGGCAGCTGTGGGAGCTCCAGTGGTGCCATAGCAGTGCTCCATTCCCAGCTGGGGATGATGCGAGTTGGAGTCCAACACATCTGGAGACTGCCAGGTTGTGGAATGTTAACATGGTCCAATAAATCCAAACCAAGAGGTTTTTTTAGCAGATAGAATGCCGAAAATAAATTTCAAGAACTGACCGCAATGGGTGAGAAGGGGGTGCTTTCGAAAGGGACCCCAGAAGCATTACACAACAGGATGCTAGCTTAATGTTAAAACCACATAACTTCACCGACGCACACACAGAAGTACAAATTACTGTTGTACCACTTGTTTGCAAAATACATCTTTGCCTGTTCTAGGCAGGGAGCCCATAAATCCATTTCTGATGTTATGCCAAAATGCGAAAGAGGAAAAGCAAGCAAACAAAAGCTGCTGCTGCTGCTCCTCTTCTTCTTCTTCTTCTTCTTTAAAAAAGTCTTTTTCCATGTGAAAAGGTTTCTATTTGCAGCACCACCTGAAAGTGCAGATTACATATCTGGGGTAAAATGCATAGCAGATTAGGTATACTGAAATCCCATTTTTTTCTAATCAGGCTGAGGGCAGCCTATACATTTTGCCACATTGTATTTAATTATTTATTTCAAGATTTTTTTTTTTATCAGCCCCCTCAGCCCCAAAGTCTCCTGGAGTGGCTTATATATAACCGGTAAAATACGACGGCTCCTGCCTGCAGGCTTACCATCTAAAAAAGACACGACACACAAGGAAAAAGAAAGGGAAGGGAAGGGAAGAGGAAAAAATTAACTAGTCTTTCTGTGGGGCGGCTGGAATGGTTGTGCCCCTGGTTATCTGCTTAGGACACGGGCGCAGAGCCTCAGCACCAGGGACTAAATCCAACCCTCCGAAGTTCTCCAGAAGGCCAAGCCCCTCCCCCGCCAGTCATTTCGTGCTTTCGTGCAAACTCCACCCACCCATTTAAAAAAGGTTGAAATGCTTCTCATAAGGCTCGGTTACTTGCAGGAAGAGCTCTAAGCTACAATATGCTGTTATTTTGGTCTTTTTTTGGGGGGGTCACGCCTTTGGGTCCCCCCCCATCACCTGAAAGCTGTTGGGACCTTTTGGCAAATGTGTGACAAACCAAGCCCCAAAGCATGAGCTTTTGCCATTCCGGTTCCCACTATAGTAAAGACGCAATCCCCCATGTCTTGGGGTGGCTTATAGAGATGTGAAGAAAAAAATGACAAAACCTGGAAAAATTAGGGAAAAAACATTTCTCCCCCAATTTTCCAAAACAAACAAAAAACACCCTCTGAAAAAAAAGTATGGGGGGAATTGTGTGCTTTCCCCCCAATTTTCTGGTCCCCAATTTTTTCTGGGTCCTTCCCCCATGGCCTTCACATCTTTATTGGCTTTGCCCCAAGCTTACTGAGCAACAGAGCAAGCAGCAATACAGCAAGGAAGACACAGGTGAGAATTTGGATTTAATTCTATGCCACAGCTAGGAGCACAGGCCCTCCCCCACCTGTCCAGGCATACAACTTGTGTCACTTTGTACCACAGGTTGGATAGCCGTGCCTTACACATTGGCTTTGTCTAGAAGAAAAGGTATACAAGGGCAATTAGTATCTGCCAAATCTATTGGAAAACAATGTTCCTGAATAGATTTTGACCTAAACTAAAACTATTGCAGTAAGAAAAGATAAAGACGAAGTTCATTCTTTCTTTGGAGTTATAGAGACATAAAGTGGTAATATGAAGTTGTGAAATTTGCCAAAACCGAAATCAACCGACCAAACAGACAAACACAGCTATGTGCCAAACTTCTTGAGAACAAGCACAAAGGTTCATAATAGAAGAAATGTGTCTGTGTGGTGGGGGAGGTAGAAGTGGGAAACAAGTTTGAGAACTAAGTCTCTGGGGCTGCACATACAATACATTAACCCACACTCAACCTATACTCAAAAGACAAAACAAATGTGTAAGGCACGGGTGCCCAACCTATGGTGCAAGTGGTTGTTTTGAACTGTGGGTTGTTTGTTGAACTGTGGGTTATTGAGTTCTTTGAAGCCGCACATTTTCCATAGGATGGGTTATTGTGTTGTCTGAACACAGACAGAGTGGCTTGTTAACCATGCAGTGTGGCTTGTTAACCACCTGGAATAAACGCAACAACAAACCATGGGATCTCAAGCTAGCTTGTTCGAGAAAATAAGCCACACTGCATGGTTAACAAGCCATCCTGGCTGTGTTCAGACAACACATTAACCTATAGTTCAAAACAACCCACAGTTCAAAACAGCCCACACTCAGTGGATAGCGTGTTATGTGAACACAGCTGGGGTGGCTTGTTAACCATGCAGTGTGGCTTATTTTCTCATGACATAAACACACACACACAGAGGCATTAACTGACAGATTCCGAAAGGGAGATTGCATGAATCCGAGGGTCAATCACAACAACTGATCAAGAGACAATTCCATCCACGGAACATTGGTTATCGGGAGGTTTAAAATTATAATAAATCAATAAAATAAAATTCCAACATTCAGAAAAAATATATGTTGTGTAGTATTTCCTGCATGTAGAACATTATCACATGAGGGGAGAAAACTAAGCTACAACCTTTAAGCCCTAGCATGCTAGTTTTCCACATGCAGGAAATTTTGATGTGGGGATGCACTTAAACATGTTATTACATGGAGGGCTGTACCACATGCTTTCCTAAATGCTCAATAGGCTATCTTCTACGCAATCCTCCTGGCCTCACTCAACAGCACTGCTTCAACACACACAAAGCAAGTTAGTCCTGTTCAGGTGTTAGTCCTGTTGAGATTATCAGTAGCTGATCTTTTCTGGGATATTGATGAAGATGGCTAACAAAGGAATAATTCCTGATCCTACTCCTGCATGCTTGCTTGACCTTGCTTCTCCTACATTGCCTGGCCTCTCACCCTGGACTAAGTCTTTTCCCAGACCCATTCTTGTCAGAACCACCCACTGCTCTGTCCCTTGTTACGCCTGCGTAGGCTCAGTTAAACACAATTAAACAAAGGATGTCCCTTTACAATATGCCCTGAGAGCAATCTGGTTTTGCTTTTATAACTTGCTCTGTTGCATCCTCAGAAGAAACATGGGGAAAAACAAAGTGGTTTGCCATTTGGAAACTCCCACTCAGAAACCTTTTGATGCACAAAATTCGTAGCATCCATAAAGTGATCCGTAGAGCCCTTTAAGCAATAACGAAGCGGAAGAACAACAGAAAATCACTCCTGTTTCTTAAGCGAGTCCTCTTTGTTTCTCTCCTCCAGAGTACATTTTAGCGTTGCTAGGTGGAACAAGGACAGGTCTCCCTTCTCTCTCCCTAAAACACAGAAATCTTTCCAGCAAAAGAGAATTTTAATCTTCTTTCCAGGACCACTGGAATTTTTTTAGTATGGGTCCTAGTCAGTTGCGTCTCATTTTCAGCAATTAGCTACCAGATTGGTGAGCTAATTCTAGAACTATGCAGCCTGGTCAAATGGAACTTGGGAGTGTAATAAACACGGCCAGAAGACAGCTAGGAATTGTGGTTGTTTTTTCTTAAATAACAAGTCCATACGATGGCAAAACAGAATGATTGTTTTAGCAAATAGGGCATAAAAAGACAGATGGACATTTCTTTAATTATTTTTAATAGGCATGTGCAATAACAAATAATATTTAAAGATTCGAGAAAATCCATTACGATTTTGAGCATCTTAAAAGTCTTAAAAGGTGTTGCAGATGCATAACTATTGCCCCCATGCAGGCCTCTAGTACAGTACCATCTCATCATTTTAGCCAACTGTGAACCAGGCCGGTTAGAGAATTGCTTAGACTGGAGAGACCATAACCAACCATGGTGTGGATTAGGAACAGCGTTAAGTTGACTATTAGTCCACGCTGAGTTGACTCACTCATCCCCTGCCCTCTCTCCCACTCAGCCACAAAAAAGCAGAGTCTTGTGGCAACTGGTTTCAGACAACGAGATATCCAATGGTGGTTTAAACAGTCAACGGTTGGTTATTTAACCCACTATGGGTTATTGTGTTGTGCGGAGGATGTTTTTTAACCAACGATTGGTTATTTGGCTGAAATAACCAATGTAAACAACCAACACTGTGCAGAGCCAGCTATTTAAACCACTATTGGTTATTGTGTTGTGTAGAAGGCACCGTTGATTATTTTGTCAGCCACAGAGTCGCAAGGCAAGGGTGGTCAAAGCGGTAGTCCAGCCGGCAGGATAGATTTCTGGCAGCAATGACTGATGGGATACTAGTGGGAGGACTGAGTGGGAGAGAGGGCAGGGGATGAGTGAGTCAACTCGGCGTGGACTAATAGTCAACTCAACGCTGATCCTAATCCACACCATGGTTGATTATTAGCATGTTGTGTGGGGAGTACGCCCTAGATAAACAACTGTCGAGCTGATTATTTCCCCACCGTTGACTATCGTGTTTTCTGAACACAGCCAAAGACTCACAGATGGCAGAAGATTTCATGGACTACAGCCAACTTCATTGGATGCATGGAGTGTGATCCTCAGTTGTCAGGTATATACATGCATGGGTATAAAGGGGGGGGGGGGAAGGTGAAGCTTGGAGTCAAATGGCAATACAAAGCTTCCCAACCTTGGCCAAATCATTCTCTCACAGCTTAACCTACCTTTCAGATTTTGGAGATGCCTTGAGCTCTTTGACAGATGAGTGGAATCAACATGTAAAATCATCTGCCTTCCTCTCTACCAACATTGGGAAGATTCTGAAACACTCCGCTCAGTGCTTTAGCTTAAGAATAATATAGACGTAGGTATTTTTCCCAGGGACGTGTCAGGACAGTTGGCATACTGCAGGAGGGCAGAATCCCTTTCAACCCAAGGGCCAAATTCCATTTCAGATGGGATACTAGTGGGAGGACTGAGTGGGGAGACCGCTAGGTCACAAGGATGCATGTGCGTGGTTTCATATCCCCTAGCTTCCAACGTTGTCAAATTTTTTAATTACAGGGGAGTGGAAAGCATTGCATTGTAACATTCTCCTGAAATGCGGAAGCTCTTTTTCCAGCTAGGATGATTGAATTTCATTTTACTCTCTTATATTAAAGGAGCAGTGGAGATGCCCCTTTAGTTGAGATGAGTTGCAAAACAACGCCCAAAATGTACTGTTAGCGGGTGGTTCATCTGTCCGGTGAGGTGATGTTTGCCCTGTCCTGGACGGGGTTGCACTCTCCCTAAAGGATCGGGTCCATAGTTTGGGGGTGCTCTTGGATCCAGAACTGTCACTTGAGGCACAGGTGAACTCAGTGGCAAAGAGCACCTTTTATCAGCTTAGGTTGATATACCAACTACGCCCTTATCTGGACAGAGATAGCCTAGCTACAGTTATCCATGCTCTGATAACCTCTCGTTTGGATTACTGCTATGTGGTATACATGCGTCTGCCTTTGAAAACGATCTGGAAGCTTCAGCTGGTACAAAACAGGGCAGCCCATTTACTAATAGGGACTGGCCGGCGAGATCACATTACGCCGGTCATTTTATAACTTCATTGGCTGCCAGTCCAGGTCCGGGCCCAATCAAAGTGCTGGTATTGACATTTAAAGCCCTAAACGGTTTGGGGCCAGGTTATTTGAAGGAACTCCTCCTCCCATATGTACCTTCCCGGACCTTAAGATCATCTATAGGGGCCCTTCTCCGCGAGCCCCTGCCAAAGGAAGTGAGGCAGGTGGCTACTAGGAGGAGGGCTTTCTCTGCTGTGGCACCCCGGTTGTGGAATGAGCTCCCCAGAAAGATCCGCCTGGCGCCTACACTGTACTCCTTTCGTCGCCAGCTGAAGACCTTTTTATTCTCTCAGTATTTTAACACTTAATTTTAACTTAAATTTAAATTTTACTGTTCTAACTCTGTATTTTAATCTTATATCAATTTTGCTGCATGGTTTTATCCTGGTTGTGCTTTTTATACTGTATTTTGTATTTGTGCTTTTAACCTGTTGGTTGTTTTATTATGGTTTTAATTTTTGTGAACCGCCTAGAGAGCTTGAGCTATTGGGCGGCATAAAAATGTAATAAATAAAATAAACAATAATAAAATAAATAAATGATTCACTATTATAAGCTTCAAAATGCAACTGTTTATAAAAATGGCTTCTGTTTAGCTAATAATGTGAAAAGTGGCATCCATGATCTAACCAGTGAGGTCTACAATTGTGTAAAATTTCAAAGTGAGCTGAAAAATATATATCCACCGGTATAGTGGATATATCCACCAGTTTTAAAATCTCTTCACTGGCTGCCAATTAGTTTCTGGGTAAAGTATAAAGTGTTAGTTATCACCTTTAAAGCCCTACATGGTTTGGGTCCAGGCTACCTACGGGATAGCTTTCTCCCGTACAATCCGCCCCGCACACTCAGGTCCTCTGGGAAGAATTTACTCCAGTCAACAAAAACAAGGCTGACAACTATTACCCAGAGGACCTTTTCCTCTGCCGCTCCCAGATTACGGAATGACCAGCCGGGAGAGATTCGTCAACTTAAAAATCTTCCGGATTTTAAGAAAGCTATAAAGACTGGTCTCTTCCGGCAGGTCTACCCACTTGAATTTTAAGATGCCTTTTAATAATGTGCTGCTTTTAATGATGTATTAGTTTTGAATGTTTTAATTATATGTATTTTATGGCGTTTGCATTTGTGTAGTACCCTGCCTCGATCCGGAGGGAGAGGCGGGTAACAAATAAATAATAATAATTATTATTATTATTATTATTATTATTATTATTATTATTGCAAGTAAAAAGTTGCTCAAAATGGACACATTTGTACTTTTTCACTCTAAGCTGCATTTCAATGTATTATACATTCCTTTCAAATTTTGGTGTACTTTATTCATGTTTGTTGAAGAGGTGTGCCTTTCATTGGTTTCTCAGCAGCACTTTCAGTGGTAAAGTGCATGAAAAAGACTCTAGTGAATGAAGAGTTAGGGCAATACAGGACCAAGACAATGTGAGGAATCAACTCCAACTTCACCATCCAGATTTGGGCCTGAAAGACCAAAGAAAAGTGTGTGTGCATGGAAGGTAAGTTGTAAGAAAGCACAATTTGTGACATCGCACAACATCATCACTGATCACGGGACATGTCTGTTATGGCATCAGCCTAAGCTTCCAATATCTTGGCTTGGTGGAGCTTGAGCAAACATGAGATGCCTTTAATTCTGGTCTTAAACCAGCAGGCTTTTTGATCATTGAAAATATATATGCTCACATATATAAGCTTAAACGTTTTGGATTGTTGGTAGTCATGAGGTATCACTCAGTACAACAATTCAACTGCAAAATATTCCAAAACTTATGTTGCTAAGTAGTTTGAACTGAAGGTCAAACCTGATATTGTAAATGATGAATTGAGTTGGCTTTATTAATCTTACATTCCTTAACTAGGACTCAATTGTTCGTACAAATCTCCTTGTTCCACCGGATTAGCTTTGGACAGGTCAGAGTACTCCCTTTTCTTTAGAACAACAAGAATCAGCACCTCCAATTAACTGTCAGAATATAAGCAATGCATACTGGTTGGATAATTCTCCCTAACACGTCATAGGCATAGAGTGGTATGGAATAGGTCAACACTTGAGTATGCAATATGATTGACACTATAATTGTAAACACCGCTTATATGGTAAGCTAATGAATAGAGGAAGCTTTTTAATTCCTAAAACGGTTGTTGATTGTGACTAATGACAAGCTTGAGACTATCTCCACCTCATTTTCCCATATGGAAGGTGCTGGTTTTAACCTATAAAGCCTTACACGGCTTGGGACCACAATACCTGACGGAATGCCTCTCCTGACATGAACCTACCCATACACTGCGCTCAACATCTAATGTCCTCCTCCGAGTGCTTACTCTGAAGGAAGCTTGGAGGATGGCAACAAGGGAGAGGGCCTTTTCAGTGGTGGCCCCCCAATTCTGGAATGATCTCCCCAATGAGTCTCGCCTGGTGCCAACATTGTTATCTTTTCGGCGCCAGGAGGGAATCTACACGTCGTACTGAAGGCGCTTGCATGCGCCTCCAGTGCGTCCCCAAAACAATGGTGTAGACGGAAGAAAGAAGAGACGGAGGAAGAGGCGGAGGAGCCTGGGGAACCGGCCGCGTCCTTGCCGCCGCCTCCCCGCCGAGCTCTTCGACCCGGGTCGCTCTTACCCCGGCAGCAGGAGGCCGGCGGGGAGGCGGCGGCGGCAAGGACGCGGACAGATTCCCCAGCCTCCTCCTCCTCCTCCGTCTCTTCTGGGCAGGTAGGCAGGAATCTACACCATCGTTTTGGGGGCGTACTGCAGGCGCATGCAAGCGCCTTCAGTACGACGTGTAGATTCCTCCCAGGTCAAGACTTTTCTCTTCTCCCAGGCATTTAACAGCATTTAACAACATATGCTAAGTTTGTTTGCTTTTTAATGGATCCTAGAACTGTTGTTGTTTAAATGGATACTGTTGTTTTATACTGTTGTTTTTATATTTTTGATGCTTTTAAATTTTGTATCCTTTTTAATGTTCACTGTTTTTAACTTTTGTAAACTGCCCAGAGAGCTTCTGCTATGGGGCGGTATATAAATTAATTAATGAAATAAATAAATAAATAAATATGTCTGGTGGAGTTCTTGTGCCATCTTTTCCCCAACACTGCACTACCTGCACTGGGTTTCTAAAGGAATACTCTTAAGCTTATATCCTGCTCTTACATGGGGCTTGTTGTTGTCTTCCATCCAAGAGACTTATCAGATCCACATCCATGTAGTCCCAAACTATCCACCATACTCTTGCCTGCCTTGCTTTTCTTCTTGTCTTGGTTTACTTGCTTTCCTCTCCATAATTTATGGATCACAGGGACCCACAATGTTTTACACACCAGACCTCACAATACAAAGCCTACCCAGGCTGTGTGTCATTTTAGAGATGGGTGCCTTCTCCTATTTTTAGCTTCCATCACTTTTGTAAGCCCTACAGTTCAAAAAAGATTTTGGATGAACAAAAAGGAAAGACCTGCTCTTCTACACGCACAGATACCCACAACACACAAAAGAAACATCACTGGAAAGACCTGTTGCTTCTCACCTCATGCAGTTCAACGATGCAAGATAGAGCATGCATCCCCATGCACTACAAGAACACAAGATGCAGCATACACCCTCTGAATGACAAGTGCTAATGCGGGTAATTAAACAGGTGGAATAATAGGACTGGACGGGGATAGGTGTAATCTTTGTGCAAATTAACCCAATATATAACACTCCAACTTGATGCCGAATGGAGGCAAACTACAGGCCTTTCCCTCTCTGCTGAGCATCTGCTTCTAATCTTGCAAATTATAAAGGGAAAACCAGTGGTTTGTGAGATAAACCAATACTCTCCAAAGTCTTAATTTTGCATACCTAGTGTACATCCTACAGAATATCTTGTTTGAGTTCGCAATGCTCAAGATGTGGTGGTCCTCAGTAGCTTAGATTGGGGATGGGCAGATGGAAGATCTCAAAATGTTTTAGACCAACTCAGTATGTAGCAGTATGTAAAAGGCAGGAGCCACACTACTGCTTTATAGCTGTATTGAAGTGCACTGACAACTGTTGGGGCCCATTGGCACATACCATATACTGCTTTCATACCGCTTTCATAGTGTTATGTCCTGCTTGGTGTAGATGTGTCATGGGCCCCACCAGTTGTCAGTGCACTTCAGTACCACTATAAAGCAGTAGTGTGGCTCCTGTTTTTTATATACCACTTTCATACTGCTTTCATAATGGAATATCCTGCTTGGTGTAGATGGGCCCTCAGTTACATTTATGTTTGGACCTATACAGCAAAGCATTTCTGATGTTCTTGAGGCCCTCCAGACATTTTGGCCTACAGCTCCCATCAGCTCTGGCCAGCATGGTCATTGGTGAGGGATGATGAGAGTTGCAGGCCATAACACCTGGAGGACCACAAGTTGCACACTTGATGCTCTCAGACAGACATCATTTCAAGCTCTGCCACCAGAGATCATTTAGATACAGGAATTAAACGCTGACCTTCCTGCATACAATCAGCTCTAGAACAGAGCTATTCTCTCCTTTCCACCATGCACTGACATAGCCAAGGAGATCCGTTCTGTTGGACCATCTTCAGTCTAAAGTTTTGAACTTGCACAAAATACTACTGTTCTATTTTTTCCATCAGAATTTATTTATTTATTTATTTAATAAATAAAGCCGTTTTACTCAGTTCTATCTTACTCAATGAATGGTTCCATTTTACAGAAGAAGGAATGGTGTCTGAATCATCAAGACAATATAAGGAGTTCAAAACAGAGCAACAATCAGGACGGAGTCAATGTCCAACCACAGGAGAACCCACCTCTTAAGCTACTCTTGTATTGATTGAAATCAATGACATTTGGGAATGTATATAACTTTTAGAATATGCTTCAATCTAACATACATTAAGGCAGTCTTAAAGACTGCCTCCCCAGCCAGAAAAAACAGGCTCAAAATTTTCTGTTCCTTATGTCAGAAAAAAGAAAGAAAAAGGAATACAACTTGATGTAAACCATCAATACTGGGCTCTGTGAGGTGTTGCCTGGGAACCCCAGGAAGAGAAAAAAGTGGCTTTGTTTTCATCTCTCAGATCTTTGAGGCTGGCATTACGCAAGTGTTGTTAGCTCAAGGGCACTCTCACATAAACTTCTGAAGTATTAGCTCCATATTATTCTATTCCTTATTATTCATATTCTATTATGAATCATGAAACTTCATCGAAAGCTTAAACCAGTGGTACCCAAATTAGGGTCATAGGAGCCTCTCTTGAGCCACTTCAAAATACTTTCATATAAGGCAGCACTCAAAAACTGCAACGCAAATCACAGCAGATGCATTTATTTTCCTATATGCACAAGAACTGGAGAGCCAAGATGCACTGAGGCTTAGTTCCCAGCACATATACATCACATATACTTGCCCTGAACTAGACATGTATGTGATCACCATGCATGACTCCTTACAAGTAATGCTTTACATCTTGGAAATTCATGATGTCTGGACAAAGTCAAAACAAAGCTGTATGAAAGAGAAAAGCAGCTGAAATATTTCATTTCATTTATTAAATCATTTTTGTGAACCGCCAGAGAGCTTCAGCTATGGGGCGGTACAGAAATATAATAAATGAAATGAAAATGAAATATGTGACCGAAAAATTCAAGGAACTCATTTTCAATTAGGACTGGGGCATGTTAGGTAATGGAACTCTTAGAAGTGGGATCTACAACAAAAATGTTCAAAAATGATCTTGTTCAGTGTTCTAACCAGCCATACCCTCTTTCTCCCAGGATGCTACAAACTGTCGGGAGCTCAAGAAATGCACCCCACTCCATCATCTCCCCCAGGTTTGGCTTCCATTTCTAACTGACAGTCAATGGGCCTGTTCAGAAGCTACCTTAAACCATGGCTTTAAATATGGTGGTTAAGTCAGAAAGCCGGGCTGTGTTCAGAAGACACCTTAAACCATGGCATTAACCACAGTGAATAAGGCTTCTAGTCCACACACTTCTTTCAAAAGGATCAACAAGATAGCAGAGTAAATGTGGCTCTTCTAGAGGGGCAGAGCCAAAATAGCATGCAAAAAAACCACCCTATCATACACTGGAAGAGAAGGAAAGCAGGTAGATTGTAACATTTCCTTATCCCTCATTGCCAATAAGATATATAGCTGCAGGCTTGCACTTACTGTGGTAAAAAACTCTCTAGGGTGACTAATCAATACCAATAACGTTGCACAAGTCTTGTACTTTCCCCGCATCTTTCAGGAAATGCACATGCAATGAAAAGTAGCTGTACTGGGTTGTTCTTTAAGAGTTAACAAATGGTTTGATTTTATGATTTAATAAAAAAAAACCCATTTACGGAAGATGAAATGTCAGAGAATTCTTACCACCTTGCCAGTGCAGTTCCATCAAAGTGCTCTAAAGACAATGCTGAGGTTTGAAAATAAGTGTGTAATTCAGAACTGTGTGCATGTAAATTAATCAAGGGCTTTAGTTGTGTGTTTGTGTGTGTTGGGGGAGTCACGCTTATTCTGAGATCATCGCATTATTATCATTATTAAAATTATTTATACACTGAGGCTCAGTTCAGATAACACATTTCTCAACAGTGGTTTTAGAACTCCACAGTGGAGTTTTTATACCACCATTAAGAAATGTGTTGTCTTGAGGGAAAACTCCATCCCACAGTGGAGCATTTTTTTTTTAAAAAAAAGAAAACACTCCACGTTGAATATCCACATTATGCAAAGGAGAGTTTCTGCACAACCTTTGTGTGAAGTGTTGCGTGGAGGATTCAGTGGAGTTTTTCATTGTGTTGAGTTGACTTTTCCCACTGGCTACAGAGTTCTCTGGCAAGAGCAGCAAATGGAGAGAGTGCCGCTCTAGGAGAGCTGCTGGGATTTATTTATTTTTGCAGCAATGGCTGATGTGATACCATTGTGAGGATCGGTGGAGGAGAGAAGGCAGAGGAACTGTCAATCAAACATTGCATTGCCTTTTACTGAACTCCACAGTAGCCCACAGTCGCACAATGGTGGAGTTAGAACATGTCATGTGGTGAGTACTTCCTAAACACTCAACCATAGAGTAGAGAGAAACGTGTTGTCTGAACTGAGCCTGCCTTTCATCATGAAAGTTAACAAGGCAGTTGACAAAATAAGGCCAACGTCAAGTCCAGCAATGCCCAAGGAACACTGGCAATTCCAAAGTCAAACTGTTTTCCTTGCTGAAGAGCAACTAATGGTTTTAACAGCTGCTGCGCATCTTTGTTTTTTTTAGCATTCTGCTTCTTTTAGTGATTGCGTCATTTCAGTTTTATTTGTGTTTAACTTACTGTTGCTAGCTACCGGAAGGTTTTTAAAAAGGAAAAGCAGGATTAAAAATGTTTGCAATAAACAAGTTTGCATCACATCTAGGTTTACCCCAGGTTTTATGAAGTGTATTGGGACTACATTCCAAAGCAGACAAGTAACCTGGTGCCCCCTAGATTTTTTAACTACAACCTCCATGAGTCCCAGCCAGTCAGGGGGTATGGGACTTGTAGTCCCAAACATCTGGAGAGTGCCAGGCTGCCTACTCCTGTTGTAAAGTGCCAGGCCCTCATCTGCAATTAGGTATAATGATAACATGCGTTAAATAAAGGAACCCCTCTTCCCAAATGTAGGGGTCCTTATCTATGAGACCCTGCCAAAGGAAGTGGTACGGATGGCTACCAGGAGAAGGGCCTTTTCTGCTATGGCACCGCGGAATGACCTCCCTAGAGAGGTTTGCCTGACACCTGCTTTATACTTTTGTAAACTGCCCAGAGAGTTTCAGCTATGGGGCGGTATATAAATGTAATAAATAAATACTCAGGTGTAGACCTTTTTATTATCCCAGCATTTTAACATTTTACCATCCTAGTCTTTTAACTTGCTGTTTCAGATCTGCATTTTAAATTTCTGCATTGCTGCTCAGTTTTCTTCTGGTCGTACTTTTATATTGTGTCATTATATTGTGGTTTAAGTTTTATGCTGAAGTTGTACTTTTTGGTTTTAATTTTTGTGAACCGCTCAGAGAGCTTCGGCTATTGGGCGGCATAGAAATGCAGTAAATAAATAGACAGCTCAATAAATGACCTACTTTGTAAGGGGAACTATAAGAAGAACTTTGGACACTTTAAACGCTATGTAAATACTCAGCATGATTATTATTTCTATTACTGCAGCGACGACTGATATATAATGTCCCTGCGCTGTATAACATAATTATGCTACCGCCCCTGCCTACAGCTCTTTGCGAGGTGTGTAAATATAATCTGTCTACAGCAGATGCAGGATCCAGAACAATGCCTTCCTCCCCCAGTGTCCATTTAGTCATGAACTGGGCTGTAGGAAATTAAATGAAGGGGGAAGAAAACAGTCACACAGAAGGGGAAAGTCCTAGCGAAAGAAGAAGAGAATATGGTTTGACGTTCTCACATTTGTTCGCTTCTCAGAGCAAAACAGATGCTAGAGTTTCACAACTCAAGAACAGCTCCCCCCCACCCCAGTACCTCATCTGTGCATTCAAAGAGAGGACGGTGGGTTTTTGTGGGTGGGTTTTTATTCTGTTTTGCTTTTTGGAAGGGCAATAGAATTTGACCTTTGAGACTCATTTTTGTATTTAGAAGTTTGGAGTAGGAGGAGAGACAGCCTCAGGCTTCGCTCCTTGATGTGGCGCCAAATGTGTCATCACAAAGTCAGATTTCCAAATGCTGTGGCTGGGAACTTACAGCACGATCTTTTCTTCAATTCAACTTTTCATAACGCTGCTGAATGAAAGCTACTGACGCAGCCGTCCACATTACTCTCCAGCAGTGGTGTCGTAGCGTCACACTGTACTCAGGCCCATGGTCTGGTGATGGGCTGTGTATTTCAAAACTCTTCTTTGAATGTTCAAGCTTACATTCGAATCCCAAAAAAACAAGTCACCTGTTCCTTTACTCATCAAGAGAAGGAAAAATATGTGGGCAGCATCACTCCCTGTAATGGGCAACTTAGGCCAGACGTACACCAAGCAGGATATTGCACTATGAAAGCAGTATGAAAGCGGTATGTAAGAGGCAGGAGCAACAGCAAGCAGGATATAGCACTATGAAAGCGGTATATGGCATGTGTCAATGGGCCCCAACACTTGTCAGTGCACTTCAATACTGCCATAAAGCAGTAGTGTGGCTCCTGCCTCTTATATACTGCTTTCATTGTGCTATATCCTGCTTGGTGTAGATCTAGCCTCAGGAGAAGAGTGCTGACAGAAATGGAGCCCAAAAGAGGGCCATAGAGAAACAAGAGAGAGGTATCAGTATGCTTAGAGGAACCCTGGGATTCGCAGAAGTACAAAAGAAGTTTAAAAAGGAACTGAAGAGGAACTCCGGTCCCGCAAAAACAGCCAATGTTGAGTAGTAGGAAAAGAAAAATGGAAAGAGAGTGTATGTGTGTGGGGGCTCATCTGCATCAAGCAGGATATTCCACTATGAAGGTGGTATGATAGCAGCATATAAAAGGAAGGAGCCACACTACTGCTTGATAGTGATATTGAAGTGCACTGAAAGATATACACTACTGCTTTATAGTGGTACTGAAGTGCACTGACAACTGTTAGGGCCCATGACACATCTACACCAAGCAGGATATAACACTATGAAAGTGTTATATGGTATGTGTCAATGGGCCCCAACAGTTTTCAGTGCAATTCAATACTGGTATAAAGCAGTAGTGTGGCTCCTGCCTGTTATATACCACTTTCATAGTGGAGTATACTGCTTGGTGTAGATGAGCCCTGTGTGTGTAATAGAGTATCCTAGAGGAGGGCATGGCTGGCTCATTTGCATCCTAAGCTAGAGCACTCCTCTTGGAAGGGCGGTTACTGCAACATTTTGTTGCAGGCCCCACTTGTCCTATTCAGTTATTCAATTATCCAGTAAGAAGAGAACCTGCTCCCAACTCCCATTGTTCTGGCCAATAAGTACAAAGGCAGTGGGATGACGGATGGGCTTGGCCCTTATTTTTGATGCACTAGAGACTCCCACCCAAATGGCTATCTTTTCATTGTCAGGCTAAGGTTTGTTTGTTTGTTCTCCAAGGCCTTTCAAAGTATTTTTAAAACATTTTAGAAATCTTTGCATTTTCATTTTATTATTTTAATGCTGTTTTAAGTTGTATACCTGATAGTCATTTTGTGTTGCATGCTTATGAGTTTTATAGCGTTGATTGTTCTTACTGGGATTTTACTTGTGATATGTTTTGTACAACTTTTAGACGAAGGTATTTAGGAAGCATTTAGGGCACAATCCTATGGGCTGCATGGTCAGTGTTCATAAGTCTCTGAACTCTGGCTGCCAGTCCAGCTCCAGGCCCGATTCAAAGTGCTGGTATTGACATTTAAAGCCCTAAACGGCTTGGGGTCAGGTTATTTGAAGGAACGCCTCCTCCCATATGTGCCTGCCTGGACCTTAAGATCATCCACAGGGGTCCTTCTCCGTGAGCCCCTGCCAAAGGAAGTTAGGCAGGTGGCTACGAGGAGGAGGGCTTTCTCTGCTGTGGCACCCCGGCTGTGGAACGAGCTTCCCAGAGAGGTTCGCCTGGTGCCTACACTGTACTCTTTTCGTTGCCAGCTGAAGACCTTTTTATTTTCTCAGTATTTTAACACCTAATTTAACTTAAATTTAAACTCTGCTGTTTTAATTTCATATTTTAACCTATATCAATTTTTGCTGTGTGGTTTTATCCTGGTCGTGCTTTTTATATTGTATATTGTATTTGTGTTTTTAAATTGTTGGTTGTTTTATTATGCTCTTCATGGTTTTAATTTTTGTGAACCGCCCAGAGAGCTTTGGCTATTGGGCGGTATAGAAATGAAATAAATAAATAAATAAATAAACTCTGAGCATTACAAGCATCCAAAGTGGGACAGAAGGAGTCGGAGAGGTGATCTTCGCCTCTCCGTCCTCCTGGCTTGAAATTTTCACTAGATGGGCTTTTTTTCGCCCATCTAGCTTGGGTGCTTTGGAGAGGGAGAGAAGGAGGCTGGAGAGGCCTCTGGATGGTTCGATTCCTCCCCACCCACTGAAATGCCCTCTTCTCCCCTTCTCTGAGGTCAAGTTCTCTACTGTGCAGTTCTTCCCATGCTGGCCGCAAGGGGTCGGGGGTGGTGGTGGTCAGAGCACTATCTCCAAGGTTGGAGCGCTGTCTCTGACCTCAGATCGGGGAATCCAAAATAACTTATGGCACCTCAGACACTGTCTAGGGTCCATAGGATTGCTCCTTCCATAAACGTAATAATAATACTTTTCTTTTTCCTCTTTTGCAGGAGTATTAGTGCTCTCCCCTGAAGTCCCAAACATCACACCACTTCGACTCCAGGTCTGACTGTATTGCCAGGGCCTTACCTTTTCGGAACAACTCTTGGAGGCTTTCGGCGCTTTGATTCAATACAGCCCATAATTCCTCTTCGTGCAGTGGTCCTCCCCGAACCTCCAGGGCTTCAGCTAGTGATACATGCATGTTATCTGAGGAAGCAAGACAAGACAAGACTTGTTCAAGAATGCGGCTGTACTCCACTCAGCGCTCGCTTTCTGTGCAGCATCTGCATAGCATTCGGGGAGGAATTTCGCTCCGAAGGCAAGGACAGCTGTGGCAACTCAAACTTGCCTTCAAAACTCACTGTTTGAATTCCTGAACACAATGGCACAGGGCGTGTGAAGAGGAGCCACTGTCACTCACAGGAATGGCTGAAAGGTCTCATTGGCATAAGGCCGTTTCACACGTTCAGGTCTATTTCCACATTAAATTATTATTATTATTATTATTATTATTATTATTATTATTATTATTATTTATTTATATAGCACCATCAATGTACATGGTGCTGTAAATGTGCTATATAAACTGCTAAAAACGTCTTCCTTTCTTTTTCCCTCACTGCTTTGCCCTGGCTAGGTTCTGCAACACAGGTCTATTTTTTGTGCTTATAGGAGTCTGCTCTGTCTTCATATCAGGGCTGGTAGCCTATAAGGAAGTTGCCAGGAGGGAAACTTAGGGGTTTGTCCTGTAGATAGTCTGGACATTGGTCCATCTTAGCTCAGCTTAGTACTGTCTAGACTGACTGGCAGTGGCTTAGGAGTTTGAGACCACGATCTTCCTAGCCCAACATGGAGACGCCAGAGACTGAATCTGGGGCTTTCTGCATGCACAGCCTGGGAACTACCTCTGAGCTACAACCCCTCCCTTAAGGCAGTCTATGAGCAATTCACTCTGCACCTGAACTACAAGTTGCTCAGACTGGGCATCAGGGCATAATCCACAGCTTTATAGGGCCTGGTGAGATCCCATTGGGTGCTGGTGTCATCTGATCCCTGCCAAGCCGCAAGTTGCAGTAACACCTTTCAGATATTTGCAATGGTGGTGCTCCAGCACAGCTGAAATTAGACTTGCAATTCCCTCCGGACCATTCTATAAACGATCCTCAATCATAATTGATCTCTCTAGTTTGTATCAATTGTGTTGCCCCAAACGGTGATTTATTGGCAAGAGATTTTACGGCCCAAATCTTCTTAAATATATGTTCAATCGCTAAAAAGAATGTAACTTGAAAGATAAATTCAAGAGCACATTTACTTTATATCCAAGGCTGTGTATGCGGAGGACAAAAAAAAAAAAAAAGCCTCAAGGTAATCCAAATTCTGCAGCCTGTATAAATTAGGCACATTCAATTCAACGCAATTATATGAGTTCTCCCCCTTCTGTAGGTCACAGCAATAGGCAGGGACCTATGCAGGACACTGAGGACATGTCTACACCAGCCCTATATCCCGGGATCGTTCCTGTGCATGCAAATGACACACAGGGGATCCTGGGAGCAGGCAGGGACGATCCTTCCATTTTCCTGGGATAACCCTTAGGTGTAGAAGGCGCCTGAAGCTCTACACCCTAAGAAGTTATTCAGGAACTCATTTAGCGTTTGAGATATCACTAGACATTGCCTCCACAGTTTCAAGGCTGTTCTTTGCAACCATAAGGACTAGCAATCCAAAGGCGACAGAATACAGGATGACTCTAGGGGCATGTCTACACCTAGGGTCTACACCATGTCTACACCTGATCACGAGATCCTCCTCCTGGATTCACACATGGCGCGCAACGTCCAGGGAGGAAGCAGGATGTCGCAGCCACCATTTTTTTTAAGCAGTGGGGCCGGACGCGCAAGAGTGAGGCCCCACTCCATCTAAAATGTTAAGTTTAAACCCCTCCTGAAACCACCCCCAATCTCCCTCCCTGCCATCCCAGGGGTGGCGAAATTGCTGCCACCCCCTCCCCTGATGGGCACGGAGCTGCACCGTGCCCCTTTTCTGGTGCCGTGCTTACTTGCAAGTAAGCAGGCACCAGGCAGGATGGGCGCCCACACCTCCTGCAGTCTCGAGACGATCCCGGGACCATGGGAAAAAACAGGATAACTGGGGGCATGTCTACACCATGCCTTATCCCGGGGATCGTCCCAGGATCATCCCTGTGCATCCACATGATGCACAGGGGATCCCGGGGGCAGGGTGGGAAGATCCCTCCATTCCCCCGGGATAACTGGGAAGGCTTTTAGCCTGATTTTCCTGCAGTCTTGGGATTGTCCTCAGACCGCGGGAGGAGTGGGCGGCCGTCCCAGTTTTGTCTCAGCTCCTCGTGAGTAAACGTGAGGAGCCACAAACCAGGCACAGGGCACAGAACTCTTCATGCACTCCGTGCCCATCGGGGGTGTGGAGGGGAGAGGGGTCAGGGCTTTTTTTTAAAACTTACTTTTTAACTCCTTTTCTTTAAATATATATATATATTGTGTGCGCGATGTCCTCCTTCCTCCCTGGACGTTGCGTGCCACATGTGAACGCAGGGGGGGATCTCGCGATCAGCATATTGCAAGATTCTCCCCTATCTGCCGGGAGGTGTAGACATGCCCTGGGGAACCAGTTATCCTGGGAAAATTAAGGGGTTGTCCCTGGTTGCCCCCGGGATCCCCTGTGCATTATGTGGATGCACAGTGATGAACCAGGGACAACCCGGAGGTGAGAAAACCAGGAATGGAAAACCAGGAAGGAGCGGTAATGGAGTATCCTAGAAATGGGCATGGCTGGCTGGCAGCCTAAACAGGAGAACTCCACATTGAAACATTTACTTGTAGGCCCCACTTGTTAATTTAAAAAGCCAAAATAAACACATTTAAAACTGCATTTCTATCTTTTATGTAATACCAACATCAAGAGAGGGGGGCTCAAAGGTACCTTTGGAAGCACATGAAAAATCCGCCGGAGCTCTAGGGTTTTGTCCTCCCTATGGTGGCATTTGGAGATTGAATGTTTCAAGCCATGTGACAAAATAGAAGTGAATGCTCCTGTTTAATAGCTTGAGTTCACTTAAATGCCTGGAGCCACTTCATACTTGCTTGTAATCCCATCAGCTTGCGTTGCCAAGAATTGCATACCATGGATGTATTCCGGGAGAAAGAAGTGTGCAGCTACACGGATACGCTGAGAGACAGGGAAACCTCCAGTTTGAAACCATGCAGCTGCTCCTTAAAAGCCCATTATTTCAGCCATAAAAGTGCTCTGACCATGTTGGTTTGCTTCAACAACAAACACGAGAAAAATAAACCCATGTTCATTTGATGACCCGTGTGTTTGGATTCTGTTCCAAATTATCTCTAGGCACTGCTGGAAAATAATTGTAGCTGTAAAAAGAAAAAATGGGTGGGCCATACTCAGGGGGTCCAAGATGTCTGTGGACTGCCTGCTGAATCTTATTACAGTCTTGAGAACTTCACTTTCCAATTTTTTAAAAAGAAGGAAATTCGCAGTAGTCATTTTGGCGAGTCTGAAATTGTCATGCCAAAATTAGCTACAGTGTATGGAGGGTGAGGGGCGAGGAAGAGGGAAGAAAATTCATTTATTTCTCTTTCTCGTTTTCATTACATTTATCAAAGGGATACCGACGAAAACGAATGCAAAATAAAACAATGGATCGACATAAATCAACAGAGATCACATCCGGATGGACGGACGGACGGACACACACACACACACAATGTAATTGAAAGAAATGAAGGTTTTCAGGTAAGGTAAACAATACAGGGAGAACCATAGAAAATTGCATTTAGCCAAATGTGTCTTTAACCCCATGAGACAGAGGCCTGATCTACACCAAGTAGGATATTGCACTATGGAAGTGGTATATAAAAGACAGGAGCCACACCAAGTAAGATATAGTGGTATGAAAGCGGTATATGGTATGTGTCAATGGGCCCCAACAGTTGTCTGTGCACTTCAATACCGCTGTAAAGCAGTAGTGTGGCTCCTGCCTTTTATATACCGCTTTCATACCGCTTTCATAGTGCTATATCCTGCTTGGTGTAGATTAGGCCTCAGTGAGGGTCATGATTAACATTAGGTATTATAAAGGAATACCAAACAGGATGGACGGTATGAGGGTTGACCTCCGGATGAGCCTGAAGAGGTCATTTCTCAAAGACAAGCAGGTACCATATACAAATGTATCAGTCTTGTGGCTGCTATGGTTCAGCGGCCTACAAGTTTGAGGGAGGCCCTGGGTGAAGTGCTTTCTGCGGGGTGGGGGGTGGCTCTCCCTCTCCCCACCTTTTTTAGCCTTGTGACAGTGGCAGTAGCTCCTCCTCCTCCTCTACCTGCCACTGCTGGGCTGCTGGCAAATGAAAGTGCAACCAATGTGGCCGGCCAGCTGAGGCTGCAGTCCTGTGCCATTTTAAATTGAAGTCTTTCCTAACTTTGAGTAGCAGTGAGCCGAACCAATCACACACTGCTTTGAGGGATGCAGAATTAATGAGGGAACCGAAGTTCTGAAGAGGCAGTCTTCTCACTGTCTTCCATGTCCTCATTGGCTGCACATACACACCCAAAGGCAGCATCTGATTGGTTCAGCCCACTGCTACTCAAAAACAGGAAAATGATTTAAAATGGTGTGGGCTGCAGCCTCAGCCAGCACAGCACTTTACTTTCCCAACATGTTGGTGAACTCACCAATGCCACCTGCCGGGGAAGGGGGTGGCATTTAAGCCCCCCCCCTCAGACCAGCACCTATGGTCTGCCCCTGTGCACATCCCCATATTTGTAGCAATCAAGTATTCTAGAAATAAGTTCTTCATGGAGAAGCCCATTATGAGCTTCCCCCACAAATTGAATGAAAGCTTATACTCTTGTATTAATGGTTTGAAATTCATTTCACTCTCCAAATAGAAAGATTGCCATATTTTTTCAAGGGCTAACAGGTTCCCCCCAGTCCACATGATTAATTTCACGATAAGAATGCTTCCAAACCAACTGTTATACATCCACCAGATATAGCAAGGCGCAAGCCAATTTCATGGAAATTAACTGCAAGTACATTTTCATCTTACTAGAATATGAAAATGAAGATGGGACTCCGGCTCGTGTTATGCAACTGATCTGTGCCTGTGTGCTGAACAAGTTGCCCAGCTCTCATGTGATGCAATATAATGCAAAGAGTTTCTAGTTGGATACAGGGTTGACACATAATATCAACCCTGTATTATGAAAAGCCTTCATACACTTTATGAACCATCTCAAATGCTGGTATTGACATTCAAAGCCCTAGACGGTTTGGGGCCAGGTTATTTGAAGGAACGCCTCCTCCTCCCGTATGTACCTGCCCGGACCTTAAGATCATCTACAGGGGCCTTTCTCCACAAGCCCCTGCCAAAGGAAGTGAGGCAGGTGGCTACTAGGAGGAGGGCTTTCTCCGCTGTGGCACCGCGGCTGTGGAAAGAGCTCCCCAGAGAGGTCCGCCTGGCGCCTACACTGTACTCCTTTTGTCGCCAGCTGAAGACCTTTTTATTCTCTCAGTATTTTAATACGTAATTTTAACTTAAATTTAAATTTTACTGTTCTAACTCTGTATTTTAATCTTACATCAATTTTTGCTGCATGGTTTTATCCTGGTTGTGCTTTTTATACTGTATTTTGTATTTGTGTTTTTAAACTGTTGGTTGTTTTATTATGGTTTAAATTTTTGTGAACCGCCCAGAGAGCTTCAGCTATTGGGCGGTATAAAAATGTAATAAATAAATAAATAAATAAATAAGCGGAGGCTGGATAGTCATCTATCTGGGAGGCTGTAGCACCAGATTTCTTGCATCAACATGGGCTTGGATAACATGACCTTTGCGGTAACTTCCAACTCTACAATGCTAAACCTGCTATACACTGCACAATAATGCAAAGGTAGGCCAGGCTGTGCCCGCAGTCTCAAAACTTCCATAGGATGCATCAGGCTGGTGGAGATGTAACATTCCTGAACTCCAAAGCAGGGTTCCATCATCAGGAATATGCTTCAGGCTGGCATGCTTTCCCTCCCTCTCATGCATGAATTCCCTGTCCCCTTCCATGGCATTTTACCCATAGTTCAATGTTGCTTCAGCTGCAACCAGGCAAACAAAAATGGCCTAATGGCATGGCTTCAAGGCAAGTTTGATTAGCCTGAGGACACAATCCTATGGATGTTTAGACAGAAAGAAGTCCTACATTTCCCAGCATTCCTCAGCCAGCCATGGAAGGGAGGGGAGAATTTGGTTGGGGCAGGAGATGAGGGAGTGGGAGGAAAGAGCACTGTGGCATATGCCAGATCTGGAGCTTGGGAGCATTATGTCTGGTATACCTGGGAGGAATAGGAAGAAACGAAGAAAGAAATGGGGAGAAATGGAAAGGAGAGCCAGTCAGGGAAAGCCAAAATGAAGAAGGGCAACAAGGATGATCAAGGGTCTGGGAACAAAGCCCTATGAGGAGAGACTAAAAGAACTGTGCATGTTTAGCCTGGAGAAGAGAAGATTAAGGGGAAACATGATAGTACCCTTCAAATACTTGAAAGGTTGTCACACAGAGGAGGGCCAGGATCTCTTCTCGATCCTCCCAGAGTGCAGGACATAGAATAACGGGCTCAAGTTACAGGAAGTCAGATTCCAGCTGGACATCAGGAAAAACTTCCTGACTGTTAGAGCAGTACGACAATGGGACCAATTACCCAGGGAGGTTGTCAGCTCTCCCACACTAGAGGCATTCAAGAGGCAGCTGGAGAACCATCTGTCAGGGATGCTTTAAGGTGGATTCCTGCATTCATCAGGGGGTTGGATTCTTACCTGTCCATAGCAGTCCCCAAACTGGACACAACACCCCCAATTAGTGCCATACCAGCCTGGAGTCCAGCAGTATATTACCTTCCACTCACCACATTACCTTTTCTTAAACAGATGCCTTGGTCATTAATGCCAAACTGATTTCACAATGGATAATGACAAGCTTTACCCCACAAAAACACACCTATCCCTTTTCATTTCTCAGATTCACCTGGGAACCTGATGAGCTTGTTCTTTTAATGTGTCGCGTGAAACCAAATGACATATTCCAATCCAAACCTCATCTTTGTGGGGTGGGGGGAGAGATAAAGGTTTCAGAACACTCACTTTAGATGCCTAGTATTAGTAATGCTTCATTTAGCCAAAACATCACACTTTATTCTATTGAACGCACTGGATAATTACAACTACAAAGTAAGGTTAATCCTTGTAAATGTGAATGACCCTTGTAAATAATTATAGGGTTCTTGATTCGCATTGTTAAAACTATGGGATGGATTCAACGCCCACTTCAGCAGAGTCTGCTCCAAAAAAAGGCCTTCTAGGTGTGTTTTCCCCACCTCCCAACTTTCGTTTTTAATTGGCATATAATACAAGTGACTGCAACTCGGACTAATCCAATAAACGAAAGTGACTAGCAGCATTTCAAAGAGCTTGTTAGCACTCGTAACCCTATTTAAATAGGCAGATGAGCTCATTGGATCTCGGTATTTGCTACTATTAATAACCAAAGTGTTATTTTTTCAAGATCGCAACTAGTTAAATCAAATATTGTATCAATTGTTAACTTATGGGGAAAAGCTGCATGTAATCCTTAACTTGGTTATTATCAAAACTGCTCCATGTGGGAAGACATTGGCCCAGTTTACACATCACAATATTGTGAATGAGTTACCATGCTAGTGCACACCACTGGATCAGTCCCACTGCAAGTGGGAGTGGCAAAACAAACCACAGATCTTCTGTCTGTAGTTTGTATAGAGTGACGTGTGAACCAGAAACTCTGGCTTGTCTCTCCCCTGACAAGCCAGAATCATAATCCATCGCTTTTTAAAAAAAGCTTTAAAAATTAAAATACTTTTAAAATTTGTGGATTATTGTTACATGTGAATCAGGCCATTAAAAGTGTCCCCAAATAACTGCCCAACTTTGAATCTTGGTTTCAAATCATGGTTAAACAGGATAATGGTTAGCCTTAATCACCATTAAAATTTCTGCTAGAATAATGTATTTACTGTAGTTAAGAAGGTGGGAAAAATTCACATTTCAGAAAGGAGGGGATAGTGGGAGGGTGTGTCACATGATCCTGCCATCTGCTTCTACATTTGGCTTTACTTAAAGAGAGCATAAACCATCACTCTCTGCTCCTCCATAAGAGCAGTGTATCCCTATTGAAAGAAAGGGAGTGTTCCAAATGTCCTTGACATGCACACACATGATCACTTTTATCTTCCTCCCACAAAAAATTCAGGAATAAGGAACAAACTAAACTAGATAACAGAAGATCCATGATTATTTTTCCCACTTTTTTTTTTTAAGTTAGAAACAGTTCTGGGGGGAAATCAGATCAGAGTTGCACCACAGGAGGGAAAGGATTTAACCTCTTCCCATATGCCATTTTCTCAAAGCTTTTGGCCAGTGAAATATACAAGCACCATAGAGGTTGTAAATCAGAGTGAGAGGAAAGTCAATGAACATTTGAAAATATCTCACCAGGTGACTCACTCCTGTTCTACTGGGAAAGGTGGCACACTAGTTAATACAGGTTTGTTCTCCATCCATCCTTAACTTGATATTTGGAGATAGAAAAATATATCCGTAGCTTCACTGATAATACAGAGGCTAACAGGAACTTGTGTGGCTTTCAACATCTTGTTTCGTTAGGGCTTTTTTTCATTATGTTCCTTCAGGTGAGATAATCTAGCAGGCAGCTAACTATAGCCATGCCAGCTCTCTGTTCCCAAAGTAATACAAGAAATAATTTCTTTCTGAAAGTTAAATAGGAACAGCTGTAAATAGAAGCTGCAGAAATAATTACTTAACTTCCTTTCTGACCTATGACATTTGTAATTCAAAGCCTTAATGCTGATTAACAGAAAAGAACTTGTGTCAGAAAGATTGAGTAAAAAATCCACAAGTGCACAGTGTTCTATAGTAATTAAATCATACTTTTCTTTGAATGACTCAAAGGTTGAGTTACTCAATGCGGGTTTTGAGTTCCGATCCTGATAGTATAATACTGTATAATACAGTATAATACTGTGGTGTATTGTGCAAGGCAAATAGCGGACAGAATGATGCCCACAGTGCAACATCCCTTTCGCAATCTTCTGATCAGGGGACTACACATCGCAGACAGTGTTGGTAAAAACAAAAAGTGCAAAAATGGGGGAACTTCCAAATTAGACCCACAAATGGAAGGGAAATATCTCAAGATTTTATGTATAAAAATGCCCAACAAGTTTCAGCATATTTTCATTTTAAAGCCTTTTTCAATGGGTTATTAAAACATCTGCAGAAATTCCTGTAATAACGTCTCGTACTGAAATTCACTAGTGCCAGGCTGGGAGTCGTTGAAATGCCACGAAAATCTTTCTTGCTGCTTTTAAGTCCCTTTAAAACATGGAGTGGAGCGAGGGCCACTATTTCACTGAATTCTAGAATACTCTTGGGAAAGAGGTCATACTGTCAATCACACTGGGCAATCCGAAATCCTCGTAGAAAGCGACTCCCTCTCACTTTGTGCCAGGCACTGGAGGGAGTGGATTTGGTGCGATACTTCTGACCACCCTCAAAACTCATCATGACGTGAGATAAGGACCTCTTCACTGCCATAAAACCCCTAGAACTTGGAGTGTGTGTGTGGGGGGGGGGAGGGAGACAAGATAATTCATTCACCTTGTGTTTTGCTTTGGATAGGGTGACCATATGAAAAGGAGGACAGGGCTCCTGTGTCTTTAACAGTTGCACAGAAAAGGGAATTTCAGCAGGTGTCATTTGTATGTATGGAGAACCTGGTGAGATTCCCTCTTCATCACAACAGTTAAAGTGCAGGAGCTATACTAGAGTGACCAGATTTAAAAGAGGGCAGGACACCTGCAGCTTTAATTGTTGTGATGAAGAGGTAATTTCACCAGGTTCTCCATCTATACAAATGACACCTGCTGAAATTCCCTTTTCAATACAACTGTTAAAGATACAGGAGCCCTGTCCTCCTTTTCATATGGTCAGCCTAGCTTTGGAGGCACTCAGAAACAGATGTTTTCAGCTTCACTGGGAACAGTCTCCAAATTCCCCTCTTACCCGTATGTGATGTTTCAATATCTATGCCAAAAAGACGTGACTGACTGCTGTGCTCTTGGATTGACTGAGCACATTCACAAGGTCTCCTGAATTCAAGATGGCAGCACCCAACGTTAAAAATGCAGCCTTGGCATTATTATTTTCAATTCTCCTAGGCAAAAAACGTAATGGCTATATACATGCAACTTTCCCCCCCCAAGATTTCAGACAGTGTCGTGCCAGTTATGGCAGAGGCCTTGAGAAGTCTGTTCATTGTTGGAATCCAGCTAGTAACAATGAGAATTTGGAAAGGGACACAGTACAAGGAGTAGAAAGATCAAAAACATATTACCCTTATGGACAGCAAAACTTTATTACATTTACGATCCAGTATTCAACTCCGTTCCTGCTACGAAGCTGTTAGAAGTCAAGCATTTGAGAAAAAAGAGAACACATGTCTATTTAAAAGAAATGTATTTCAGACTTCAAATAAATGTGGGCTATGATCAACACGCATTCCCTGCACTGAGTACCATTTTGGGTGGAAAGTCAAGATATAAATTTAATAGTCTGGCTCATGTGTTCTTCCCCTCTTGTTTTCATCACAGGCATCCCTCCTATTTGACCTCAATTGTCCACTTTTTGTCACACAGTAACTGCTAAACTAGAAACTGCAGGACCATCCATTACAGAAGGAGTGATTTTGTTATAAGAATTTCTGCACAGGTTTTAGAATCCCCTGAAGAAGGCCTTAAAATAAAATCAATAAAAGGCTTTAACGTGTTGGGCTTTCCATGATAAAATCTTTGTTCTAGCATCATGAGATACTTTTTGGGTCTACTTCGGACACTTACCTGCTTTTTAACTCCTTTATCCCAGGGATCACTTATGATGAATCCTCAGACTGGACAGTAGCCCTGCATGCCTTCAGGGATGAACAGGTAGACAGACTTGACCGGGTTTTACTAGCCCATGTAATAAATGGGAACCACAGTCAACTCACAAGCTACTGATTCTTAGAAACTACTCTTTGTACATACACCCTCTGCAACCTTGATAACTCATCCTGTCAAAGCAAACTACAGAAGCCATGGGCTAGAAGCCACCTGCCCTTCAAATTGTCCCTACCTTGTTAGAAAGGCTTTTCTTTCTTTGGTTGAGTAAAAGCCGAGATTTCCTGAAGGACAGGTGGAATTTTAATCTGCCGGGATTGTGCATCTATTTCAGGTCCTGCCAGGGAAGGGTTGCCACTGTCAATAGAAGGGATCCCTAGAAATCTGATTAAGGTTTTGGAACAAAGGCAGCTTTACAGCAGGAAACTGTGTGCATTTTAAACTGACTTGGGTTGCTAACACCAGATGGAATAAGGTTGTGGGATCAGCTCTCCCTTTATCCAAGGAAACCAAGTTTCCAACCAGCCATTTCCCCCACTGCATGTATAAGGCTCTTGTACAGACAGCTTGTTTTTGCAAGTTACAACTAGTTTAAAAGCCTAACCATACAGGTATGTCTGTAATATTCATCGTCATGAATGACTGCATTCTAAAGAAATTGTGATATCAGTGAATAGCCAGGGGGGTTCACCCAAAGAGACGTCTCACCTAGAAGTCTAATCGTCTTTGATGCATATCACATTGACAACAAGGGAAAAATTCCAGGGAAGGTAGCCATGTTAGTCTGTTACAGCAAACACACACACACACATACCCAAGAGTCTTGCGAAAGCATTTGCAGATTTAGACAGAAAGCACCACATATGCGTAGAAAACAAGAATGAGCACATGCACACACGTGTAAAGGGAGGTACAGTAAGGGCACGATCCTATGGGTGTTTAAACTGATAAAAGCCCTGCAACTCCCAGCGTTCCCCAGAGCTGTATGACTTGTTTCTGTCTAAATATGCATAGGATTGCACCCTAAATTATTATTATTATTATTATTTATATAGCACCATCAATGTACATGGTGCTGTACAGACCCTGCCGCATAGGCTTACATTCTAATAAATCATAATAAAACAATAAGGAGGGGAAGAGAATGCAAACAGGCACAGGGTAGAGTAAACAGGCACTGGGTAGGGTAAAACTAACAGTATAAAGTCAGAACAAAATCAAGTTTTAAAAGCTTTAGGAAAAAGAAAAGTTTTTAGCTGAGCTTTAAAAGCTGCGGTTGAACTCGTAGTTCTCAAATGTTCTGGAAGAGCGTTCCAGGCATAAGGGGCAGCAGAAGAAAATGGACGAAGCCGGGCAAGGGAAGTAGAGACCCTTGGGCAGACAAGAAACATGGCATCAGAGGAGCGAAAAGCACGAGCGGGGCAATAGTGTGAGATGAGAGAGGAGAGATAGGAAGGAGCTAGACAGTGAAAAGCTTTGTAGGTCAACAGGAGAAGTTTATATTGGATTCTGAAGTGAATTGGAAGCCAATGAAGAGATTTCAGAAGTGGAGTTACATGGTCAGCGCGGCAAGCCAAGAAGATGATCTTAGCAGCAGAGTGGTGAACAGAAACCAACGAACTGATGTGAGAAGAAGGAAGGCCAGTGAGAAGAAGGTTGCAGTAGTCCAACCGAGAAATAACCAATGCATGAACAAGAGTCTTGGCAGAAGAGACAGACAAAAATGATCAAATCCTGGCAATATTATACAGGAAAAAACAACAGGATTTAGCTACTGCCTCAATATGATATATTTATATAGCACCATCAATGTACATGGTGCTGTGCAATTAGAAAGAAGCCTGCCTATCTCCCTTATAAGTATTATAACAAGATTATGTATGGGAAGCCCTTTGAAGAGAGAAGGTCAAGCCATGGCGGTCAGACCAAGGCTTTCTGGCATGTAGAGCCCCTAAAGTTCTTCTTTAGCAACCTTGCCCTTTGCTCCCGCTCCTGACACCTGCTCATCCACCTGGAGACATGTGTTCAGAATGAAAAGCATGATCTTAGCCACTGGGCTAGGACTTATACCAACTTGCCCAGTCTCTGTGGCCATCTGGTGGTTCCACATGGACCTATAGTCCGATTGGAGTCCACCTGGAGAAGAGCCTTCAGTGTGGTGTCCCCTTTCCTGTGGAATTCGCTGCCTTTGGAGATCAGGCAGGCGCCTCCTGAAAACGCTGTTCTTCCAGGAAGCTTTCCCTGAATGACCAGCCATGGTTTTATCCGAACCTTGTTTTTTTTAAAATGTAATTGTTAATGTTGCTTTTATTCTGTTTATTCTTTTATTCTATTTGTTCACCGCTCCAAAATCTTCAAATAGGGAGTGGTATATAAATATTGTAAACAAACAAATAAATAAATAATTGCTATAACGCACACACTCTTAATGGGTTATCAAGGCGGAGCAAAGGCAAAATGAGTAGAGGGGTAGGTGCCCTCCGGATGTCTTGGATTACAACTTCCACAATCCCTGACCACTGGCCATGTTGGCTGGGGTTTATGGGGGTTACAGTCCAAGGCCTCTGAAGGGCACCAGGTTGTCTAGGATATTGGAGTAGATGGTAGCAAAACAAGGCAGAGGGGGGAAGGGACAGATTCTTCTCTCCTAACACAGTAGCTGGAGACCAGCAAACCTTCTTGCTGTAGACATTTTAAGGCCACTTTAGCACCGCCAAGAAGATTGCTTTAGAATGAAAGTAACACATCTAGAAGAGGTGTGCCTTCGATCCTGCAGGCCAGAAAAGACTTACGCTGACCTTCCTGGCTTGACCTTTGGGTTGCTTCCACTTCTGTGATTCGATAATAAAACCGCCCCATTATAGAATTAATTACAGTGCACTCTCATGTGCTACAAAAGGAAAAGAGCAATGAAACATGAGCTTGGATACGCTCTCCCTCCCATTCGTTTTGGAGCTTTTGCACACTTTGATTTCAGTGAAGGGCAATGAAAGGCTGTGGGAGGGTGGGGGGAGACCTGATATAGCTCCCTACCTGGTACAGGCTCTTTTCTGCCAGGTCTGCTATATTTCCTGAAGGCTCAGACCAACATAGCTCAGAGGGAGAGCACACGTTTTGCATGCAGAAGGTCTCACATTCAAACCTTTGGCATCCTCAGCGAAATGGTCAGGTAGCAGGTGATGGGAAAGAAACTTCGCCTGACACCCTGCGGAGCTCCTGCCAGTTTGGGATGTCAGAGAAATTCTCACTTGGAATCCAATTAGTTCAGAATTGGACCTGAGGATTCCACCATGGACCATCTTTTTCTGAGTCACGTGGATTCCGCAGACGTGTGGACTGATTTCTCAGTGTTGGGGAGCATTAGCGCTAATGCGCAGCAGCATATTAGCGCAACTGCACAAATTCGCAATTGCACAAATTGTACATTTGCACAAGTGCGAATTTGCGCAGTCATGCTAATACAATGTAGGTACTGTATTAGTAACTAATGTGGATTAGCATGCTTGCACAAGTGCACATTAGCACAAATGTGAATTAGTGCAACTAGAACGAAAGTCTGGTAAAAAAAAAATCCAATTCAATGAACGGATGACGGAACCAAATCCACAAAACACAGATGGAACAGATTTAACAAAATCTGTACATCCTTGACTGAGAGTCAAATTAGATCCCCTCCACCCTGATGCCCTCTAGTTGTTTTGTACTTCAAGTCCCATCATTCTCAGCCAGCATGGCCAATGGTTTGGAATGCCAGGAGCTGTAGTCAAAAACAACTGAATGGCACCATGCTGGGGAAGGCTGAATTAGACCATAGTGGGCTAGAAGGACCATTGGTTTCCCGTTGCCTTTCTTTCTCTTCTTTTTTCTTCATCTCTTAATGGGGAAAATCCAGGTTTGCTTGTTTTTGTAAGCATCAGACTATAAGCATTGCCTCCTCGTGGAGAGACAACTGCCTTTTTGAGAGGCTTATGTTGTCTAGTGCAAATCTTGCAATTAGCAGGGTTTAGCTCCAGATTAGTTGAGATAACAACTCAGAGATTTTGCATGACTATGGTGGGAGGGAATTGGGGTATGTGTGTAGCTGTGCATTTTAAAAGAATCAATTAAAAAGAATTAAATCAATTTTTTTTTTAAAAAAAAGCTTCTTTAAAAAATTAAAATCTGATGTAATTTGTAAATTTCAGTTTTATTATGACTTGCAAAAACAAACAAATCCTGATTTAATATGGTCTGAATTTTTAATACAAACATGTAACTCTTATTACTATATGTATCTCTTAAAACGGAATATATAATTTTCTATCAAACACATTACATTCAAGCTTGTCTTTACTATGAAAAAGAGGGATCACTTCTAAGATCAAGCATTATGACTTTAATACATTAGGGCATGTGTTTTATTTATCATGGTGGCAAAACATGAACATTTCCAACTATCCATTTCTGGGTACCATGCTTTAAAAAGGGTGTAGCACCAGGGTCATATTTCATATCAGACAACGTATTACTGGCTTCACTCTCGGCTTACATTAATGGTTTAGGAAACAGTCAAACTGTATGGAAGGAGGAAATACTGGTCCCCATCACAACATTTATATCACATCTTTCCCCCTCTTGCAAGGAACCCAAGGTGACTTTCATAGTCCTCCTCCTCTCCATTTCATCCTTACAACAACCTTGCGAGGTAGGTTAGGCTAAAAGTCAGTGACTGGCCCAAAGTGAGCTTCATGGCTGGGTGGGAAATAGAACCTGGATCTCCTGAGTCCCAGTCTTCTAACCACTGCACCACACTGGGTGGAATAAATAATCCAAGTTTCCTTGATGTTCAATGGAAAGTCTGCACTAGACATCTTCTAATTAAGTTAAAAGCCTGGGGAATAAGTAATAATCTATTGACATATGAAAAAGCTGGCTTTGAAGCAGCTAGATCTACAATTGATCACCAATTGCTTTTACGCCATCTTATACAAAAGTACACTGCAAATCATATGTAGTCATTGTGAAACACCAGACTCAAAAGTTTAAAGAAATTACATCCATAACAAAAAAAGAACCATCATCCAACAAATTTGACGTCATAAATTAGTCACTGTTGAAAATACAGGTAAAGGGTAATAAATCTAGACATAGGTTGTGCTTAAAATTATACCAACATAGTAAGGTATTTATCATTGATAGAACATTAGAACTCTCCACTTTTTCTTTTTATGATACATAGCAAACCAGCATTAATTTGTATGTAGCATCCAATTAGTATGCACTCTTGTTCAGGAAATGTGTGATTTACAAAATGGGAAACATGACAGAAATGAATGATTAAAATCATTCTTCTTGGCAATTGAAATCGCTGTTTTAAATTGCTTGGATTTAAATCAATGATCGTGCTCTAATACACTAGTCGACACTATATATGAGAACCAAAATTACCCTAGAGAAAGCAGTCAAGGATAAGGATGGATATTACAGATCCAAACCAGATTATCAATTCAGGTGTGAGGAACTGGAAAATTAGGGTTGTTTTAATCACTTGGGCCCATTTACTTTCCTCTTCCTCTAGGCCCATCAGGAACTATCTCCCCAAAAGGGAAAAGCAAGATGTGCTTGGATTACTTCTCTCTCCCCTCATTTCTTCCACTGCTTACTTGCTAGGTGAGGCAGGTCAACAGGCAGCAGCAAAAAGGAGCAGCAGCAACAACAGAGCCAATTATTATTATTATTATTATTATTATTATTATTATTATTATTTATTTATATAGCACCATCAATGTACATGGTGCTGTACAGAGTAAAACAGTAAATAGCAAGACCCTGCCGCATAGGCTTACAATCTAATAAAATCATAGTAAAACAATAAGGAGGGGAAGAGAATGCAAACAGGTACAGGGAAGGGCAAGCAGGCACAGGGTAGGGAAAAACTAACAGTAGAAAGTAACAGTAGAAGTCTGCACAACATCAAGTTTTAAAAGCTTTAGGAAAAAGAAAAGTTTTTAGTTGAGCTTTAAAAGCTGTGGTTGAACTTGTAGTTCTCAAATGTTCTGGAAGAGCGTTCCAGGCGTAAGGGGCAGCAGACGAAAATGGACGAAGCCGAGCAAGGGAAGTAGAGGCCCTTGGGCAGGCGAGAAACATGGCATCAGAGGAGCGAAGAGCACGAGCGGGGCAATAGTGTGAGATGAGAGAGGAGAGATAGGAAGGAGCTAGACCGTGAAAAGCTTTGAAGGTTAACAGGAGAAGTTTATATTGGATTCTGAAGTGAATTGGAAGCCAATGAAGAGATTTCAGAAGCGGAGTAACATGGTCGGAGCGGCGAGCTAAGAAGATGATCTTTGCGGCAGAGTGGTGAACAGAAACCAACGGACTGATGTGAGAAGAAGGAAGGCCAGAGAGAAGAAGGTTGCAGTAGTCCAACCGTGAAATAACCAGTGCATGAACAAGCGTCTTGGCAGAAGAGACAGACAAAAATGATCGAATCCTGGCAATATTATACAGGAAAAATCGACAAGATTTAGCTACTGCCTCAATATGAGGAATAAAGGAGAGCGAGGAGTCGAAGATAAAGCCAAGGCTACGAGCTTCCTTGACCGGAGTAAGCGTAACATCATTGACAGTAAGAGAGAATGAGAGATGAGGAGAAGGTTTAGGAGGAAAAACAAGCAATTCAGTCTTTGCCATGTTAAGCTTCAAGCGACGATGAAGCAGCCAAGCTGAGATATCTGAAAGACATGCCGAGATACGATCGTGAACATCAGGAGAAAGTTCCGGAGATGACAGATATAGTTGTGTATCATCGGCGTACAGATGATATTGGAGGCCATGAGATTGAATAAGCTTGCCCAAGGGCAACATGTATAAGGAAAACAACAACGGGCCAAGCACCGAGCCTTGCGGAACCCCTACTGAAAGGGGAAAGGAGGAAGACGAGCTGCCATTAGCCAACACGCTGAAAGAGCGACCCGCTAGATAGGAGGCAAACCAGTTATAGACAGAGCCACAAAATCCAAGGTCATGAAGGGAATCTAAGAGAAGATCATGATCAACCGTGTCAAAGGCTGCAGTTAGATCAAGGAGAATAAGAACGGAATAATGGCCTTTAGACTTGGCAGTAAGATCATTGGTGATCTTAGTAAGGGCTGTTTCGGTGGAATGCAGAGGACGGAATCCAGATTGAAATGGATCCAAAGCAGAGTTACTAGAAAGAAAGTCAAGACAGCGAGAGTAGACCGCACGCTCCAGGATCTTTGAAACAAACGGCAACAAAGAGACAGGTCGGTAGTTAGACAGAGATAGCCTATCAAGAGTAGGTTTCTTGAGAATGGGAGAGACTGTAGCATGTTTAAAAGCAGAAGGAAATGAACCAGAGGACAGAGAAAGATTAATAATATGTAGCAAGGAAGGGAGGATAGCAGGAATAAGATTAATAAAGACGCGAGATTAATAAGATTAATAAAGACGCCAAGGGACTCCAAGCACGGCCAGTGAGACCCCATACTAGGGTGACGATGTTAGCTGATGCCCAACAGTGCTGACTGTTGTCACCTGCCCAGATTCCATTTTATCCCAACAACCCAGCAGTTGAAAATCAATCCACTATGCCACACCCTGCTTTCACAAACTGGCTGCATTTGCACAGAAAGTAAACCAATAGCTTTGCTTTATGAAGAAGAGCTGAAGTGACCCTATGATGCCACTGTGAGGAGACTGGAAGCTTCTGCTTCTATTTCAGATTGACCACAGTTTAGGGTTACATCTGAAACCGAAACTGTGGTTAATCGTAACTAGCATACGCCAATATGGTGCTCTCCAGATGTTTTGAACTACTCCCCTGCACCCCTCCAGAACGGCCGATGGTCAGGGATGAATTCTCATCTAAAAGTTATGGATGGCACCACATTGGTGAAGACTGATTTCAGTTATAATCGGTTGAAATCAGTGAGCTTCATAAGCCATGGCTTGAACAGATCATTGTTAAGATTAACCAGTTTGTCTGGGTTCAGTCATCACCGAAAGTGATTATTAATCTAAAATGAAAGCATAAGCCTTCAAACAAATCACGGAGGTGGAGTGTACAAGTCCAAGGCTTACTGCAGTTCATCTTTATAATGCTAGAACATGGTTTAAAATTCTTGGCAAGCAAAGGCACTGCCTCTAGGCACCTAGGCATGAGAGTCATCTGCAAGGGACACCTCATGCACAAGCACATACAAATATAAAAAAAGCAACACAATCAGAATTATTCTAGAATCATAGAATAGTAGAGCTGGAAGGGGCCTATAAGGCCATCGAGTCCAACCCCTTGCTCAATGCAGGAATCCACATTAAAGCATCCCTGACAGATGGCTGTCCAGATGCATCTTGAATGCCTCTAGTATGGAAGAGCCCATGACCTCCCTAGGTCATGGGTTCCATTGTCGTACTGCTCTAACAGTCAGGACATTTTTCCTGTTGTCCCACCAGAATTATTATTATTATTTATTTATATAGCGCCATCAATGTACATGGTGCTGTACAGAGTAAAACAATAAAATAGCAAGACCCTGCCGCATAGGCTTACATTCTAATAAAATCATAATAAAACAATAAGGAGGGGAAGAGAATGCACCAAACAGGCACGGGGTAGAGTAAAACTAACAGTATAAAAGTCAGAGCAAAATCAAGTTTTAAAAGCTTTAGGAAAAAGAAAAGTTTTTAGCTGAGCTTTAAAAGCTGCGATTGAACTTGTAGTTCTCAAATGTTCTGGAAGAGCGTTCCAGGCGTAAGGGGCAGCAGAAGAAAATGGACGAAGCCGAGCAAAGGAAGTAGAGGCCCTTGGGCAGGTGAGAATCTGGCTTCCTGTAACTTGAGCCCATTATTCTGTGTCCTGCACTCTGGGATGATCAAGAGAGATCCTGGCCCTCCTTCATTAAGGAAAATTAAGCCATGTTTGAGGTCACTGAGAGTATATATTAACTACCTATTCATAAAAAGGCCAGTTTGAACAAATACATTTTAAAAGCTTTCTTAATAGCCTTCACCAAACGTATCAGTAAGTTGCAAAGCAGCAGAAAACTTCATCACCACTGAAAAAGCCAATACACCTGCAGTAATTCTTAAATTCAGAGTGCCTTGGAGTAAGGAAACCTCATGCGCTCCAGATATTTGGGCATACAGCTCTTATAAGTCCCACCTAGCATAGCCAGTGGTCATGGATTATTTATTTTTTTATTACATTTATATCCTGCCTTTTTCCCTCTCACAAGGAATCCAAGGCAGCTTACATGGTCTCCCTCACCTCCATTTAAATCTTCACAGCAATCCTGTGAGGTAAGTTGGGCTGAGAGTCAGTGATTGGCCCAAAGTCACCCGGAGACCTTCATGGCCTGAGTGAGGACTAGAACCTGGATCTCCCGAGTCCCAGTCCAATGCTCTAACCACCATATTGGCTTCTGAGGTAGTTGTAGCCCAAAACATCTGGAAGGCAACAAGACTACCCCTTCACTTATTTTGTGTATAGAGGACTGAATCACATTTCTGAGAAAAGAGATACTTCCTTTCCAATTACTTACATGCACTCATGATATTTTTATACTTCAAACGATCAGAGTAACAGAATGCTCCTCAGACACTGGCAAGAACGAACATGTGTTGCCAAAAAGCAAGGGGGAAAATAAGAGCTCCCCTTATGACAGAAGGCCAAGTGTGCTACAGCCAGAAACTAGAGTTCATGGAACTTTCACAATGCGCAAATGATAAACCCATTCATATTATTAGAATTACAGGACAAAGAGGCACATTATACCCTTGGCTGCACAGCAGGGACACAAAATAGCACAAACTCTTTTCCAAATGAACCTCCAAATCTCAAGAGGGAGGCGGGGAGGAAACCCCTAACATCCCTAATATCCTCCGTCATAAGGGTCTCGGTTGGGAAATGGGCATGTTAGGTGGATGAAAAAGAACTACAGCCGGACCAATACGAAACAATTGTGGTCAGGGGTAGAAGAAGCTGCAGTGAAGTTCTTAGTTCTTGCTATTGAGGACGCAACAGAAAAAAGTTTCAAAAGGAGCAGAAAATAAACCAGAAAACAACAGGATGAACATTCTTCACACCTGAAAATCTTCACCATTATTAAATTTTCGAGCCAAGAATATAATAGGTGCTGTACAGAACACAACCAGGTGATCTCTTTGGAGGTTGGCACATTTTATTTACATACATAATGTACAGCAAGAGCCTATGTGTGTTTACTTAGAAGTAAGCATCCACTGGGGTGTGCTCCTAGCGAAGTGTGCATAAGATTGCATCTGTTCCTTTCTCTTTCAAATATCCCTTGATAAATAGACTATCCCAAGTGAAGCTACAGGAAGTATCCCAGAGTTCTCTTCGTTGTCTTTCCATAATTCCTTGTAAGCTAAGAACAAAATAATGGTTTCCCTCCATTCAGTGGAGGCTGGTGGCTCCGATGTCAAGGGGTGGTGAATCCACTCCAGGTTTCAGTCCGAACTCTAAAGGAGCTATCCAAGGTTCACACTGGTTCTGGCTGAAACCCACAGCTTGGATAGCTCCTTTAGAGTTCTGACTAGATCTGACTAAAACCTGGAGTGGACTCACTATTCCACTGACATTGGACCCACCAGCCTCCACTGTCTTCGTTGCTTGAGATAGACAACTCATACCAGTTTTACCCCCCAACAACAGATAACACTCAGTATATTCTGAAGATCTCAGGCTGTCACTCTCCTCTTTTTCTTCTTCTTTTGGCACTGGGAACTCCCATTTGCTAAGAGGCACCCAGCCAACCAAAATAAAACATTGCTTCGATTTAGGTCAGGAAGAAATGGGGGATCTGAGAGTAGCTGATACAACGTTAAAAGAACCTACGTTACTTAAATACACTTAAGTAAACAAAGCTGTGGCAGGGAAGGCAACGTAAACCAAAGCAGGCGTCATAGAAAGAAACGTGGTGGTGGTTGTGGTGATGGTAGTGGTGAAGAAGTGGCTGACATAAGTGTACATTATCCCAGTTTAAATGAGACAGCAAATTAGAAGGTAGTTGTACTCAATATTTTGCTCAAAACAACAACCCCAAAATGTTAAAGAAAAATATGCATCAAGTGCTTGCCAGTCATTCCACTACCTTTGTGCTCACTGTCAAAACACTGACTGGGTCTACATCTTACTTGGGATTTAATTTAAAAAAGGATATGGTGGTGTTGGGAAAAGGGCAACTAAAATGATCAAGGGGCCGGAGCAATTCCGCTATGAGGGAACAACTAGCCCATGAGGCAACTGGGAGAAGCAACTCCCTTCTGAGGGAACAGCTGGGATTGCTTAGCTTGGAGAAAAGGGGAGTAAGGGGAGATACGATAGTGGTGTACAAAATTATGCATAGCGTGGAGAATGTGGATAGGGAGACATTTTTCTCCCTCTCTTGTAATAATAGAACCTGGGGTCATCCCATGATGCTGATTGATGGGAGATTCAGGACAAATAAAAGGACTTCTTTACACAGCGCATAGTTAAAATATGGGATTCACTACCGCAAGGTGTAGTGATGGCCACCAGTTTAAAAGGGGGTTAGACATATTCATGGAGGAGAAGGCTGTCAATGGCTATTAGTCCTGATGGCTATATTGTACCTCCAGAAACAGAGGCAGTATACCTGTATACACCAGTTGCCAGGGAACATGAGTGGGAGGATGGTGTGGCACTGACGTCCTGCTTGTTGGTTTCCGTAGGCAGGTTTCCGCTGGCCACTGTGTGAACAGAATTCTGGACTAGATGAACCCTTGGTCTGATCCAGCATGGTTCTTATGTTCTTAATAAGAATTGTACCTCTATATTTCTTTTCTTTACAGACTAATTCATACTTAACAGGAAAACCTGGGGTAGGCAATCAGGTGACCCCTAGATGTTTTGGACTGCAACTCCCATAAGCCTCAGCCAGCATGACCAAGGGCAAAGGACTGTAGGGGCTGTGGCCTAAAACATTTGAAGTTCACTAAGTTGCTTACCTCTGAGCTAACCATAGGAACATTAAGAAGAGCCATGCTGGATCAGACCAAGGGTCCATCCCAGCATTCTGTTCACACAGTGGCTAACCAGCTGTCGATCAAGGACCCACAAGCAGGAAATGATGCAACAGCTCCTTCCTACCCATGTCCCCCAGCAACTGGTGTATAGGCTTACTGTGTCTGATACTGGTTTGGCTCTTGTGGCTACACCTCAGCTTTGCACAGTCCCCCATACTTTTCACCCTTTCTAATTCTCTGGCCTTAGCTAGACCTAAGGTTCATCCTGGGATTGTCCCGGGGACATCCTTGTTCATGTAAATGACACACAGGATATCCTGGGAGCAGGCAGGGATGACGCTGGGACGATCCCAGGATAAACCTTAGGTCTAGCTAAGGCCTCTCACTCACATCCTGGTTTGGGCAAACAATAATAGCTTGCTTATACCTTTGAGCAAACCATAGGCCCACTTCATACACGAACTGCATCAAGGCGGCAGCACAGAGAGTATGGCCACAAAATATGGCTATGTGGGCATCTGAGGACAAGGGCCCATGGGTAATTCATACATAGCAGGGCTGCAGTTTGCCTCCAAACCAGAATCAGAAACCTACTTCAAAACTGTGGTCACCGATTCCAAGGGGTCACCTCTCCGCACATGCGTTTATCCATCTAGATTGATGAGGCTCACCTGGCACCAACTTTGATACCATTTTAGTGCCATTTCACCTTTTGCCTGACTCAGACCATTTAATTCCATTTGAGCTTTATGTTGCTCCCATCTGATTCTGCTGCTTTTAGTATATTTTAATTCACCTTTTGGGGTTTTACATTTTGTAAGCTGTCCTCAGGATTTTATTGAAGGGTGGTGTATATGTATCTACAGAAAATAAATAATACATTCTGGTTTGGATGCAAACTATAGTTTGTGCAAACTGTAGCTTGCTGGATTTGGACATAACTGTAAACTATAATTACCACAAACAAGGAAGAATTTGCAGTGTGCAAAGGGAGAGGAAGAGAACTTGAAACAAGGTCCCAGAGACCAAAGTATTGTCTGAGAAATGAACCTATATCTCAATAAGTAAAACCTAGAAATTTCAATTTTTAAAGCTTAAAAAAAGGTGGACAGTTTATTTATTTATTGTGTTTATATCCTGCCTAGTTTCCTCCAAGGAACCAACATAATCCTCCTCCTCTCCATTTTATCCTCACAGCAACAAACCTCTGAGGGAGGTTGGGCTGAGAGTCAGTGTCTGACCCAAAGTCACCCAGATCCTTTCTACACTTCCCGATGTTCCGGGAGGGAGGGAGGGAGGGAGGATCTCACGATATTCTGCTCATGAAATCCTCCCCTTAGTCCAAACGTGCATGCAGCATCCCAGGAGTAAGGAGGGATGTCGTGTCTGCCTTTTTTTTTATCCAGAAGATGAGCGCACGTGCACTCCAGCTAAAAGTGAGTTAGAAAAAAACCACAATCCCGCTTCTGCTCCCCCACATCCCAATGGGCATGGAGCACCCAAAGAGCTCTGTGCCCTGTGCCCATTTCCCGCTTCCTTGGGCGCCCACACACCTCCCATGGTTTCGGGACCATGGGAAGGATCAGGTTTTCCCAGCATTATTTATCCCTGGGGAAACCCGTGCGCGTTTTCCCTTGCCCCTGGGAGTCCCTGTGTGTCATATGGATGCACAGTGACTCGGCTGTGACCAGCCCGGATTTTCGGTCTGGTGTAGAAACGGCCCCAGTGAGCTTCCATGGCTGAGCGGGGACTAGAACCCTGATCTCTTGACTCCCAGTCCAACACTCTAACCACAACACCACACTGGGTCCCAGGAAAAGGGCTTAAATATTACCTAAGGGGCCAAAGAATTTTTAAAAAGATATGTCCTGATTACATGATTCTAATGTTTATATTAGATCTGCAAACCTACAAATACTTGTGAGGCATTCTCAGAAAACCACTGGAGGTACTTTGAGACAAAATTCAGGTTTTTTTTTATTATTATTTTTGCCACACAGCTCATCTGCCTTGGCATCACGCCACTGCGAGCTATCTATCCATCAGACAATTCTTTTAACGCTCTTTTTTATTGTATCAGATAACATTTGACAGTTACAGAAGTCAAGTGACAAGTAAGACTGACAAGAGGCGTCGAAACTTTGGCATCAAGAAGCGTTTGTAACACACGACTCACCTAACCTGGTTTTCCTCTTCATTCCCTACCCTATGTTAACCACCATCACCACCACCACCCCAGGCTGACTTGGCATGTAATAAACCAGCCACAAAGCTGCTCAAGAAATGACAATGAGTCTCTGTAGTTGATGAAGTGAGCGTTCAGCACTGCCCACCAGTGGCCCTTTATAAGGAAGATAATCTTTAAAATTCATTATTAAGGTCAATCAAAGGATTGCAATGGTTGAGCACACCAGGGAGAGCAGCCCAGCATGCATCTATCCAGAACACAGAGTTTTGGATGATTAAGTTGTTTACTGAAACTCCAACGGCAGTGCAGCGAGAGACGTAGATCGGGGTGCATCGGAAGGGATCGGTTTTCCCAAGACAAACTTTTAAGCCCGTTTCTGGATGCTTCTTGAGTTGTTCTGCAGACTTAACACACCTATCGTTTCTTGCAAATTCTTAAGTGGATTATCTCAACAGGCTGTCTAATTAAAGTTTTTTTAAAAAATCCACACTGTTTAATAGTTTGAACGTAAAGCCAGCTACCGGCAGAACATATTCTTCCATGCCACATAAATGGAGGCTTTCCATCTCTCACTACCGAGAGCATTTATACAATATGCAAATGGCATGGAAGCCCTCTCTCATGGCCAGTGTGAAGGGTAGGGATGTGTGAATAAACCCACACCAGGCTCGGGGGGTGCTTGCCCTGTTGCCACTGCTGCCGTCCTCCCTCTTCTTGGCTTCTGAGGCTTGGCGAGCTCTTGGGAGCCGCCCGCGCTGGAATCGCGCACTTCCCTCTTCCTGCGTCAATGGCGGAGGAAGTGCACATTTTGGGGAGCCTCCGTAAATTGCGCATTCCCATTGACGAAAAGGTAGAGGCACAAATGGTGGCTGCCATTGACACAGGAAGGGGGAAGTATGCAATTTCGGGGCGTGGGCCCTACCTCCTATGCCCTTCGTTCTCCTGATATGGGATCATCTGTGGGTTTGGCATATTATTATTATTATTATTATTATTATTATTATTATTATTATTATTTATTTTATTTATTTATTTATATAGCACCATCAATGTACATGGTGCTGTACAGAGTAAAACAGTAAATAGCAAGACCCTGCCGCATAGGCTTACATTCTAATAAAACCATAATAAAACAATAAGGAGGGGAAGAGAATGCAAACAGGCACAGGGTAGGGTAAACAGGCACTGGGTAGGGTAAAACTAACAGTATAAAGTCAGAACAAAATCAAGTTTTAAAAGCTTTAGGAAAAAGAAAAGTTTTTAGCTGAGCTTTAAAAGCTGCGGTTGAACTTGTAGTTCTCAAATGTTCTGGAAGAGCGTTCCAGGCATAAGGGGCAGCAGAAGAAAATGGACGAAGCCGAGCAAGGGAAGTAGAGACCCTTGGGCAGGCGAGAAACATGGCATCAGAGGAGCGAAGAGCACGAGCGGGGCAATAGTGTGAGATGAGAGAGGAGAGATAGAAAGGAGCTAGACAGCATACAGTTGGAATAGGCCACAGTAGGACAAGAATTTCAATGCGTGCACATTTACTCACATTTAAGTCTAGTCTCTACTTAAGTCATCTTAAACAGAAGTAGTTGAGCATAACCGGAGAATGAATTAAGTTGACAACTACCCATGCCCCCAATCAACACCACTTGCTTAAGCGAACAAGGCTGGGTTCACACAACGCTCTAAACCACAGTCAGTGAGTGTGGGTTGTTGTTGAACCGTGGGTTGTTTGTTGAACCATGGGCTAGCATGATGTCCGAACAGAGGGTGGCTTGTTAACTATGCAGTGTGGCTTATTTTTCTCAAACAAGCCACCTTGAGAACCCATGGTTTGTTATTGTGTTGTTCACACTGCAAGGTTAACAAGCCACTCTGTGGAAAATGTCCTGGGCCCAAACAACACACTAACCCACGGTTCAACAAACTAAGTCTGTGTTAACGTGTTGTGTGAACACAGCCAATGCAAGCATACAAAACGTTACATATGTGCTATATTTCAACAGCAATCGTTTTAATTATTCAAAGCTAAAGTTAATTAGCCCACTTTCCATCTTTATCACAGTGTTGGGGATCACCGTTTGTTTATCATTTAAGCTCCACATGCATCCATTATTGTTGTCCCGTTTGTCTAAATACCATACTGCCGTACCGTGTTGCAGCATCCGAGGAGGCCTGCATGCAACCTTCTGTGCAGGGAAGTGGTTCCGGCACTGCATTAAAATGAGGGAGGGGAAAACCTCTGCGAGAGTGTAGAATTAATGGCTGGGAACAGGTTCTACTTCATAAACAAGGAGTTGCAAATCAGAGTACCTATATTCTTGGCGATAATGAGATAAGTCACGTCCCATCTGTTAGAAGTAACAACAGCCACATATTCAGCTATTGTCCACTTACCCCGCCCCGAAGCAAAATTAAAATTTTTAATACTTTTGTATACTTTTGAATGTTCACTGTTTTTAACTTTTATAAACCGCCCAAAGAGCTTCGGCTATGGGGCGGTACATAAAATAAATAAATAAATAAATAAATAAAATGCATAACGGTATATAATAAGGTAGCATTCTCTAACCTAGTGCCCTCGGAACATATTGAACCACAACTCCCATCATCCCCACCCAGCTGGCTGAGAAAGATGGAAGTTGCAATCCAACACATCTGGAGTGCAACAGATTGGGGAAGGCTGTACTATGATAGGCAACTGAGGGTCAATATGGCACTTGATAACACCCCCAATCCAAAATATCTCCCCACTCCCACTGTGCACCCCGGCTGCCTCCTCCCACACAAGATGAGATACAGCGCTGGACTACGCTTGCAGGGGAATGAGATGGGCTGCCCCACTTCAGGGCGTAGGTGGTGGATTTGGGTTTTTGGAATGCTCCTCCATGTAAAGAACTCCCTGCAGTTAGGAAACGCACATGGCAAGAGTTCTTCATCCTTTGGCTGTTGTTCCAGTTTTCTGCTTGTAGGGGGCTTTTAGCCTAGGGGAGCATTCCAAAGAAACGATCCCCCACCTGCAATCTGAAGTGGCCTCGATCTGGAGGGAGAGGCGGGTAACTATTATTATTATTATTATTATTATTATTATTATTATTATTATTATTATTACCCTACCTCATTCTGTTGCAAGTGTAGACAGGTAAGGGTTCTTCCACGCTCATTCCCCGTGGGAACGACAAAGGGTTTAGTAGAGCTCTCCAGTTTTTTTTATACACTTCAGTTGCTCACTCTAGGACACATGCGATGGGGCACTTTACACACACATACACTCAAAGCAGGGTATGGTTAAATATGAGAATGCACAACTAAGGTGCACAGGTGGCTACTTTGCCAGAGCTTCTGTTGCTCAGGGGAAACTGGCAGCAGAGAAAGTTGGCACTGGTACAGGGCTGGCATGGGGACATTATGAGCCGGGCTGAAACTTGGAGAAAGGTTAGGTTTGGCTTGGCTCGTAACGGGTCTGGGAAGGGATTAAGGAGTCTCTAGTCTGTATCTCAGAGAGGACATAATAAGGTGTGATGATGGCACAGTTTTGAAATTGGGGTGTGTGGAGGAAAGGTTGGAATACAAAGCCCCCCCAAGTTCAGGAATTCCAGAGCCATTATATGCCCAGCAAAATCTCTCTCCAGTTTTCAACTCAGCTCATAACATCTCAGTGTGGTTCAGTTGGTAGTTTACTTACTTTGCATACGGAAGGTCTCGGGTTCGATCCTCAGCATTTCCAGGTAGGGCTGGGAAAATTCCCACTGAAAACCTAGAGAACTGTTGCTAGAAAGTGTTGACAATACTGAGTTAGATAGACCAACTTTCTGAGGCAGCTTCCTATCTTTGTAATGGCAGCCCAGTGCTAATCCCAGCTTTCCCTGCTGTCTATTTCTCCCTATCCATTTCCATAGTGATCAAGTTGTGCTGGGAGAAGAAAGAGAAATAGCAGCAGAGAAGACTAGTGAAAGGAGAACACTCATCAATTCTCAGAGTTCTTTGGGCAGTCCTGTAACAAGAAGTTCTCTGGGCAGCTCGCAGAACAAACAACAATATAACAAAACAAAACACAGCATTAAAATACCAAATAAGATCAAAGATAACAAACTACTTCAGTACCGGGCAGATCTCTTTGGGTGCCACCACTGAAAAGACTCTTTTACTCACAACCGTCCACCGGGGGGATTCCACACGTCGTACTGAGGGCGCTTCCATGCGCCCCCAGTGCGCCCCCAAAGCGATCGTGTAGCTTGCCTGGAAGAGACGAGGAAGAGGCGTCCTTGCCGCCGCCGCCACCCACCTACCTCCTCGCCGGACGGGTCGGAGAGCTCGGCCGAAGAAGGCGGGGTCCACCCCGCCTTCTTCGGCTGAGCTCTCTGACCCGTCCGGCGAGGAGGTAGGTGGGTGGCGGCAGCGGCAAGGATGCCTCTTCCTCGTCTCTTCGAACAGGCAAGTTACATGATCACTTTGGGGGCGCGCTGGGGGCGCATGGAAGCACCCTCAGTACGATGTGTGGAATCCCCCCATACCTCACTTAGCAGGAGCTCTCAAAGCAGGTCCTCTAAATGCTTTGGGCTACAATTCCCATAATTCCCAAGCAGCATGGCTAATGCTCAGGGAGTTGTCGTCCAAAACATCTGGAGACCACCAGGTTGTCTACCTCTGGTTTAGAAATTCTTTTCTCTTGATCAAGAGAAGCGAGTTACGATTTACTCAAATCCCAGAACTTTGGTGCTAGATAAGACCACATCAATGCATCTCATTGTCCTCTGTAGCCAATCCACCCTTTTAATGGAGCTGGGAAAGAGACTTAACAAGAAACAGGTGTGTATTCTATTAAAACTGTTGCATCTATTTCCAGTTTACAGCATATCATCAGTTCACCTGTAATTTGTACACAGGCAGGCTAACCACCCAGGTTGTCTTTCAATACTGGACAGCTTTTGACAAACGGCAGACACGTTCAGACATGCTTTTATTTCTCTCATTCTTTCTGTCTCTCCCGGAAACAGGTACGAAACAACTACATCATGATTCAACTTTCAAAGACCACGTCATTAGTGATTCAAGGCCAGATCCAGGTTATTTCCCAACACTCATCATTCAGACGTATCTCACCCAAAGAAACATATTTGATTTTGACCCTTTACAACTTATCAAAATTACACTTTTTTTTAATTATTAAGAATAAGACACATGTGGTATTTTGCCAAGGGACTTATTCCTAAGTGGACAAGTTTGGGTTTTCTTTTAACAGACAGGACCTGTTCGGATCTTCACCCTGTGGCATTGAACTGGGAACGTTCAGCCATGGACATCAGGAAAAGCTTCCTGACTGTTAGAGCAGTACGACAATGGAATCAGTTACCTAGGGAGGTTGTGGGCTCTCCCACACTAGAGGCATTCAAGATGCAGCTGGACAACCATCTGTCAGGGATGCTTTAAGGTGGATTCCTGCATTGAGCAGGAGGTTGGACTCCATGACTCCATGGCCTTATAGGCCCCTTCCAACTCTACTATTTTATGATTCTATGATTCTAAGTTTTGGGTTGCAACTCCTACCAGCAATAGCTACCATATCTAATGGTGAAGCATGAAAGATAATGTGGGCTGCTCAATACCATACAAGAAACTGTTAAAGCAGTTGTAATCAAAAGGGAGGGCTGCCATGGGGGGTGCGTATTAAAAAATGGCTGCCATTGTGGGAAACTGGTAAGACTAAGGGCTTTGCTAGACCTACCGGGTGTTCCATCGTTGAGGAGCGGTGAAAGCGAATTTTCCCGTTCAGCCGTGACGCCTCATGATCCACACCTTCCTTCGATTTGTGGTGGAAGTTTGAGCCGGTTGTGCTGCTGCCGGCGCAAGCACAGTTGCGCAGCCACACCGGCCTGATTTCCATGGCTTTTTTTCCGCTCGCCGCACGGTTTGCGCAAGTCCGAAAGACCGCAAACAGCGCAGATCGCTTGCGCAGCCGTCAGCAATGCCGCCGTCAGTGGCAGTGGCAGTGGCAGCTGAAGTGCTGCTGCTGCGTACCAGCCCCCTCAGGCTGGGCGGAGGGGAGCCAGTTGCCATTGGTGGATGGCTCACAGGGGGCGCGGCCAGCGAGTGCCGGTGCTGAGGGTCAACATTGATGCGGTCACTTCCTGATGGGGGTCGTGGCGGGTGTAATATGACCCGAGGTCAGTCGTCTGCATGGGCACTCTGTGCCTACATCTCCCATCATGCCTCTGAAGTGTCGGTGGCGATGACCGCCTCTGTGCCCTCCCCCCTGTTAGCACAACCACGATCTCGTGGTTGCGATGCGATCTCGTCCTCGAGGGCTAAGAACTTGTCTAACACCCCCATCCCACGGACCCAACCCACATCTGGGCGTAAGCATGGCAGCAGCCCACAAACAGCTCTGCCCTCTTCCAGCCGAGTACCCACACCAAACAGGCACACAGCCCTTCATGCCTGCACATCCCCCTCAGTCCCCGCTGGCCTTTACATCTTCGGCACAGCGTACAGCACCGCCATTATGCGGCCGCTGTGCCTGCCCACAACGAGGAGTCACCAACTTCCCATGACTGTGGGATGCCCGCCTTTCCGAAAAGTGACCCCCGCAGAGGTTGAAATAGAAAAAACAGGTGCACATCCCCCACCCATCCCCCACCCACCCCCACCAGCACACCAGCCACTTTTCCGGTCCTCCGTTCCTGCGCAAACTGTCACTGTGGGAATAAAAAAAAAAGCCGCTCAGCTCCGCTGCCCCAGCTGGCAGACTGGGCGCAAATGGCAGAGGCGGCTTCACCGAAGCTGCTGGCCACTCCCCTTAGCACGCCTTTTCCTGCCCACTGCTGACCGCAGTGACCTTACATCCTCCCACACCTACTCCGAATTAGTGCGGGCCGGCAGGAAAAGGCGGACTAGAACTCACTTTTTTAAAGACGGGATAAAGAGGCTTCACCACAGGATAACGACGGATCCTCGTGAACGTCATCTGGAAGCCTCGACACGACTGCGGAAGGTAACGCGCGCTACAGCCTTGTCTAGTAACGCCCTAAGAGATAAGTAACCTACTTGCCCAAGAATCAATGGCTACTAGTAGGGATGTGCTCCGCTTCTCCTTGGACCGGAGAAGCAGGAACGGATCCGCAAAAAAGTTAAGGGGGGTTTACTTGGCCCTGCCGCTGTCGCTGCCACCCATGCGGCGACGGCATCAGAGCCAGGTAAGGGGGAGGTTTTTTTTACCTGCATCCGTCCGCGGTCCCGCGGCTGCTTCAACTGAGCCCGAGGACTCAAACAGGAAGACTAGGCGGCGACGGTGGCAGAGCCAGGTAAGGGGGAGGGTGCTACACATCCCTAGCTACTAGCCCTGATGGCTATGTGCTACCTCCAGTACCAGAGGCAGTAAGCTTGTATACACCAGTTGCTGGGGAACACGGGTGGGAGGGTGCTGTTGCACTGTGTCCCTCTTGTGGGTTCCTGGTCAACAGCTGGTCGGCCACTATGTGAACAGAGTGGTGGACTAGATGGACCCTTGGTCTGATCCAGCATGGCACTTCTTATGTTCTTAACCTAACTAAAAGGCTGGGATGCGATCTGAGCTCCAAAACATAAAACCAGTCTTTGGAACCCAAAAACAGATGGTGCTGGAAGGCAGCAATTCTATTAAAATTCCTCCCACTTAAAATTTAAAAAAATAGCTTTAAAATCTTAATAAAATTAAAATCAGACAGTCCAGGGAGCTTAGTAGGCACCAAGAGAGGTGTCCATATGCACACTGATTCTACAGGCACCATGTTGGAGATCCCAGAATTATGGCAACATTCAGGCCAGTAATGAAGTATCCCAGGAGACTGAATTTTTCTGCCATTTGTTTCCATTTCTGATGTCATACTTGTCTCCATTTACTCTTTTGCATACACAGAAAGCAGAAGGGCATTGCCGGCAGATGATAGCATATGTCTCATTGGAAGATAAACAGGAGAAAGAACCCTGGATGTTGTTAGAACCTGTAGCAATGTTGCCTGAGAAGATGCGAAGACAGAGTTGTCATATGGATTTGTTGCAGGGTTTAGTCCCTGTGTTTGTGTCTCTGTTATGTGGCCTGTTGTTGCTGGTGAGTAGCCATTTTAGAGTAGGGAGCTATCTGTAAGCTAGGACAGATGCACCACAGATGGACAAAAGTTTATGCCATAATACACTGTTAGTCTTCAAGTTGCACCAGACTCTTTGGAGTGTTTGCTGCAACATGGAGGATAAAGCTATCAGTGGCTACTGGTCCTGATGGCTATATTTTACCTCCACTATCAGGGTCGGCATGCATCTGTATGCCAGCTGCTGGGGAACATGGGTGGGAGAGTGCTATTGCACTCGTGTCCTACTTGTGGGTCCCTGGTCAACAGCTGGTTGACCACTATGTGAACAGAATGCTGGACTAGATGGACTTTTGTCTGATCCAGCATGTGTCTTCTTATGTTCTTAGCAATCTGAAAGCTGTTGCCATAACACATCCCTGGACATCACATTAAATCTCAGTAAAAAGAAGAGAAAGAAAGAAAGAGTCAAATGGAAGCTGAAAAACTGAACAAGCTCATGTAAAGTTGTAAGTTCACTGTCTTGAGTTCCAACATTTCTTCCAAATACAGGATTGAAAGCAGTCTATAAACACAGGGGTGTGTGATATCCATGTCAAGGCCTGTTCGACACATTCGTCTCTACTCTGTTAACTAATACCAGAGAAGATGAGAATTACTGCAAGACAAATATTGCGACTTCTTTATTTTACAACTGGTTCATTCTCACACTACCTCCATGATCACTATTTCATCATCATCACCATCATCTACATACCACCTTATTTGCTAAAAAAAAACCTATCAAGGTTGTTCACAGAAAAGGTAATCCTTATAAACCAAAAAACCGGGGGGGGGGGGGAAACGAACAAAAAACTTCATAGTTATTTGCCCTGCTCTCTTGCAGGGAAAAAACAAAGAAAAATGAATTACACTAACTTTGGCGCTATGCAAACATTGTGATTAGATGACAGCTGGTATCGAAAAAGGCAGATTCAAGCCACAAACCAAAGCATAATATATTAAACAATAGAAGTAAATGACAACTGCCTTAAGGGCCCAGTCCTACAATTCCTGGCATTCCCCAGCCAGCCATGACAACTGCCTGAAAAGATTTCTAGACTTTAAGGGCACAATCCCATGCATATTTAGACAGAAAAAAGTCCAACACTTCCCAGCATTTCCCCAGTCATACACAGGATTGCCCGTAAATGTAATATTTGTCTGCTCATTTCCCGGTTCGAATTGTGTGGGGTAAATTCCCCGGGGGGCTTTCTGTTCTGTTCTAATCCATACTTTGAACCAAGTGGATAGACAAGTACAATCCCATCTTTCTACCAACATCACTTAAGTAAAGCAACCTGCAGCACAGGGACTGAAATTGGGATGTTCTCAATATGTGCATTAATTTGTGAGCAAAGGGCCCAAGATGTCGATTAGGCTAGATTATATCACAGGGCCAAATTGTACACCATGGTGCCAAATGCATGTTAACATATAGGAGACAAAAGGGGCACTTAACCACCTCCATGCCTGCCAATTCTCCCAAGCAAAGTAGGGGAAGAACCATTGCTCACTGGTAGACATGTGCTTTGCATGCTCAATCTCCACCATCTCCAGGTGGGAGGTGATGAGACCCCAAGGATCAACTGCCAGCCAGAGCAGACAATACTGAGCTAGATGGACAAATACTCTGACCTGATATAAACCTCTCTTTTCCAGCTGCATATCCCACGGAGGCTGTGGAACTCTTGAACCAGTGTTTGGAGTGTTTGCTTCATCCATTTTCTGATGGATGAAGGTGAACAAGCTGAAACTTAATCCAGACAAGACTATGGGTTGGGAAACCAGGTTTACAACTAGTATTATATGGGGTTGCACTCCCCCTAAAAGACCAAGTATGTTTGGAAGTCCTCCTGGACTCTGAGCTAACTGCAGAAGCCCAGGTGGCTGCAGTGTCCAGGAGTGCATGGTACACCAGCTGCAGCCCTATCTGGAGAGGATGACCTTGCCTCAGTTATCCACGGACTAGTAACATCCAGGCTAGAGTACTCTAATGCATTGTACGTGGGGCTGCCTTTGAAGACAGTTCAGAAACATTAACTGGTGCAGAATGCGGCTGCTTGAGTACTGGTAGAGGTGAGGCAATTTGATCATAGGAAGCCTATGTTGGGTCAGCTGCATTAGTTACCGGTGTGTTTCTGAGCCCAATTCAAACTGCTGGTTTTGATCTTGAAAGCCCTAAATGGTTTGGGACCAAGTTACTTGAAGGACTGCCTTCATCCATATCAGCCTGCCTGCACTTTAAGATCACAAAGAGAGGCCCTTCTCATTTGCCACCTGTGAGAGCAATTAGGTGGGTATCCACATGGGAGAGGGCCTTCTCTGTGGTGGCCCCAAACCTCTGGAATAAACTTCCATCAGAGGTCCACCAAGCACCATCCTTGCAGGCTTTCAAGAAGGCCTTAAAAACATTTTATTTTACCATGGCCTTCCCATGATGTATACTGTTATCGCTGATATTGATAACAATAGCCGAAGCAGAGAGCTTTGGCTATTGGGCGGTATAAAAATGTAATAAATAAATAAATAAATATTGTTGTTCCTGCTGGTTTTATTGTTTTAATTGCTATTTTATTGTTAAACATGTTTTTATTGCTTTTAATATTTTATTGGTTTTTTAAAAAAAATATTGTATGTATTTTATTGTATTAAGCTGCCTTGTGAGGGCCTCTGCCCTGAAAGGCGGCCAAGAAATGTTTTAAATAAATAAATTGAGACATTATGAGCTGAATTGAAACTTGGAGAGGGATTTTGCTCAGAATACAAAGGCTCTGGGATTCCTAAACTGGGGGATTTTGTATTCCAACCCATCTCCCCACCACAGCCCAATTTCCTTATTGTGTCCTTTCTGTTCTCTCTTGGATACAGACTAAAGGCTCTTTAATCTCTTCCCAGACCCGTTACGAGCCAAGCTAAACCTTTCTCCCAGTTTCAGCCCAGCTCATAATGTCTCCATTACGTACCAATGCCAACTTTCTCTACTGTCAATTTCCCCAGAGTAACAGAGGCTCTGGCAGAGTATCCTCTTGTGTACCTTAGTTCTCCATTCCCATCTGACCATACCCTGCCTTGAGCAAAGCAGGTACTCCATCGATGAGCCATGGCCGCTGTCTCATTAGCTTTGGAAATATGGGTTTGGAACAGTCACTACTGTACTATAAGCATTTTGTACAGGAAACCCACATCAGTTTCACAGAACCTATAGTCTGCGAACTGGGATGCCATTGGCAGGTTGTAGTGGGGAGGGGTTTTCAGAACTCTAAAAAGTTCCATCATTCTTCCAGAAAAGGAAAAGGAAAGGAAAGGAGTGTGTGGGTAATCCTTTCCATAGATACTTCATAACTGCTGAGATCACAGCACATAGGAAGGAACAGAGGATTTTGTACGATTCTGAGCACCACATTTCCAGAAGGACATTTAAAGATTCGAACAGGTTCAGAGGAGGGCAACAAAGATGATACAGGGACTTGAGGACATGCCCTCTGAGGACAGGCTGAAGGAATTTGGGATGCTCAGTCTGGAGAAAAGAAGACGGAGGGAGACATGTTAGCAGTGTTCAGGTACATAAAAGGGTACCGCAGGGAAGATGGTCAAGAACTATTTTCCATTGCCACAGAAATTAGGACCTGAAATAATGGGTAGTAGTTACAACTACCTAGATTCTGATTAAATGTAAGGAAAAAACTTCCTGACAGTAAGATCTGTACAACAGTGTAACAGTCTACCTATGGAGGTTGTGTGTTCTCCATCTCTGGAGGTTTTAAAGAAGAGGCTGGACAGCCACTTCTCATGGATGGTTTAATTGGTTTTCCAGCACATGGCAGACAGTTGCACTAGATGATCCTTGCGATCCCTTCCTTCTCCACAGCTCTATAATTCTATGACATTGGCTTATGCCAGTTCTGACTATTTATCCGTCGACCCAAATATTGTCTACTCGGACTGACAGCTGCTCTGCAGAGTCAGAGGCAGAAAGGACTTCCCCATCATAGTCTACATGATCTTTTTAGCAGGAGATGCACTGGACCTGGGACCTCCTGAATGCAAAACATGTGCTCTATTGCTGAGCTACGGTCCCTCCCTCTTAGTTGCTGCATCAAGTATAATTGTGCAAGATGTCTAAATAGACCAGGGGCAGGGAATCTCTTTCAGCCCAAGGGAGGGATGAATTCAATTTCAGAGAAACTTTCGGGGGGGGGGCACATTCCAATGGTGGGTGGCGCAAAAGGGATGTGGCCAAAATCCCTTAGTAACTAATACTTAGGATAGTCATTGCAAACTTTTAGAATGTGGAGGAGCGTGTGCAAAGCTGACTGGCAGTCAGGGAAAGTGGGTGTGGCAAAGAAAGGGGGAACCCCAGAGGGCGAGGCTGGGATCCCAGGTGGGGCCCAAACCTGATACAGTCACCTTGCCTGATAATGAATATTGTTGATCATCACAACTCCGGACGAACAACTTGAGCGGCCACCCAACCACCTGCATTATTTTGTGCACCATTCATGTTAACTTAATTGCTGTTGTTTTCCCAACAGTTTGGAGGACATGCACTCCTTAGAGTAGCATTCCCTAACCTGGCGCCCTTCAGATGTTTTGGACTTCAACTCCCATCAGCCCCAGCTAGCACAGCTACTGTTCAGGAATGCTGAGAGTTGTAGTGCAAAACATCTGGATGATATTTGGGTTGGGAAAGACTGCCTTAGACTATGTGCACATCTTCTTCTTTTTTTTAATGGCACTTCGGTATTCTGGGGCCTCTTTCCCTAGCAAATCCCAGGCCATTTTAAGACTTTTTTTTTTTAAAAAAAACTTGTTTCTTTATCTCAGGGTTCCAAATCACATGGAAGCCCTCCGTGTGGACACCTAGGGGGAGAGTTACATGGCGCATGTGATGTCAGGGATTAGGCTACGCAGTGAGGACCCATTCCTGCTCACATGTTATATTTGGCACGTTGTGATAGCACCTGAATAAGGCTTGTGTGTAGTTTGATTCCTGTGCAAGAGCACACATCTAACCATTTTCTAAAGGGGCAAAGAGCACGCCCGGCATCCCCAGGAACGAAGCTTCCATATCCCTATGGGACCGATCCAAAGGAATCGTGGGACGCATCTAACCTGTGGGGCTGGCAGTTCCCCACCAGTGTTTTACATGCAAGCTGCTTGTTCACCTGCCTCTCACTCTGGCCCAGACAACGGTGGTGGTAAGAAGGAGAAGCAGTAGATGCCACGGCCTAATAGTGCACTGGCTCTCTGCCTGCTGTCAACCAAGCAAGGGATAGCAATGATAAGAAAGAGGAAGAAGACAAATAGAAGCTGGTGACAATGCAGGTGAGGAGGAAGACTCACAACTGCTCCTCCATTTCATCATTCCATCTTTTTGAGGGCCCTCAAAAACCCAGAGCCGACACTGAGTTGGGAACTCAAAGACCACAGTGTGAGGTGAATGGGTGGTAATGGAGGCCCTATTGGCCCCTGACAAGTCTCAGAATCTCAGAGACCAGGTAAGAAGGGGCTACCAGAATGCCAGAAGAAAGCGGGCAATAGCTCAACCATGGCACCCAAATGCCATGCTTAATTCAAGTCCATATTGCACAAAGTTATCTGAAGTCTGCCAGGAATGGGAACCTTCCTCCTCAGTCAGTCAAGTCTACATGGCTAAACAGTGTATTGTTATTTTGTTCAACATGTCCTAAATTCCTCCAGATGCAAACAAGTCAAAACATCAGCAGGAAATTTAACATGTTGTTGCTTTCTCTTTCTCTCCCCCCTCCAATAAAACCCATCATGTTGCAACCGCAATCTAAGCCATGTCTCAAGAACGGGAGAATTACATCAAACTCACTTCATAAAGAAGGTGTTTTAAATACGCCAGGAGTCAACAACCAGCTGTGGGCCCACAGTTTTGGATGCCTTCGATTTGGGAGTTTGGGATCCACCCAGCAGACAAAACCGGTTGCCTCATTATAATTCCCAACAAACCAGAGTGCTACAGAGAGCGGTTCCTGGCGGTTTTCTATGAAGTCACTGCCTTTGTTGTTCTAAACATGCAATTTAGAGAGAATGACACACTCACCAATATGAGAGAGATTATATGCTGTGGTTTTGCGGAGGTGTTGATTGCAAGCAGATAAATATCAAATGAAAGCAGTACTATTTCTCATGACTTCCCCGGGAGATTTCGCCTTGGATTCCCACTTTTGTCTCACAATCGTCTTTTCTCTCCCTCCAGATCTTAACTGACTTCAAGAGGATTAGTGCAGGGCAAGAGATTTGAAGACCGAGAAGGCTAGCAGGCCAAGGCCCTCGGAAGAAGGTTCCACAGGAGTTACTGGGAATGGTTCTCTCGGGGAAAGTTTTGCATCTGGGTGCCGCTCAGCGTCTTAACTTTCCAAGCTCAACTCTTATTCCAAATGTTTTCCTACGTTTGCAGCTCTGTAAACCTCAGACGTTCCGCTCAATGCTGAGGCTTTTGGACAGGAAGAAGTGGGAAACCATAATAACAACAGACAAACAGCTTGCATCAGATTCTCGTTCCTCCCTTGCATTCTTCTGATGAGACACCACATTTTCCACAATCGTTTGAGAAAGGGAGAGAGAAAAAGAGGGCAAGCAGGCCTGCCGTGCCATTTGATCGAAACAGATACACAAAATGGAGCTGTGGGAGGGGGGAGGGAAGTGCCCTAAAATCCCATCTCCCTTCCAACAAGCACCTCTGAACCAAAGTCTCTCTCCAGCCTACAACTCTTTCATTCACAACTTATTCAGGACCATCCCAACTCCAAAGAGAGTCTGGCGCAATTCATGTCTCCCTATCCTGACCTTTAAACCCACATCAAAGCAAAAAGGAAAAATGATAAATAAACGTTCCACGTGGAGGAGATAAGCACGGAAAGGGATGCTCTTGGTCGCCCCACACAATGCCACCCTTACGCCTTTTCCTTGGGAGCTATGCAGCATTATTTCCGTGGGCGGCATTGTCTCACAGGTGTCTCTCCATCACGCATCACGTCCACCGCAGTGGACAACGGAGGACACCCTAATAGCACCTTCTCTTCGAATTCCACGTAACTTTTAGTAAGAACAAGCCAACAAACCAGGACTAGGCCCTTTCTACACCTAAGGATTATCCCAGGAAAATGGAGGGATCGTCCCTGCCTGGTTCCGGGATCCCCTGTGTGGCATTTGGATGCACAGGGATGATCCCGGGATGATTGGGGGGGGGGGGAAGGCAGGTGTAGAAATGGCCTAGGTCGTGAGTTTCTTCCTCCACCGTCCCCATCTGAAACAGCAGCTCCAACCCTTCCCCACTGCTTCAGACCACGGTGTGGTGGCGAGGTGTGTGTGGGGCGGGGTGTGTGTGAATTCACCAAGACATGCAACCCTTCAAACTTTCATTCACTGGCATCCATTAACAGACCAGCACGCAAACCAACTATGCCTCATTGTCTCCAAAAGCCCGTCTCCTCATTAGAGATGGCCACACGCAGGAGCCGAACATGCAGAGCCTGAGCGAGAGGTATTTGGGGTCAGAGGGGACGGTCTGATCTCTGTCCTCCACTTTCTATCCGAGGGATCCCAAACGATCCGGGAAAGAAACCCTCACCCACCCCGATTCCAACTCCAGCTCCCTCCAAGGAAACATACACGGACTTCACTTACCAGTCGCGTTGAGTTCAAAGCCTCGGTGTGTTGCTGTGCTGGGAACGGGGAGGGGGGGTTGTCTCTTTTCCCTCCCCCACAACGGGACTAGCTGCAATCTGCAGAAGAGTCCAGGGAGGGGAAGCCGAGGGGTCGGGGACGCAGCAGCATCTCTTCCCGGCGGCTACTTTGCATGCCCCGAAGTCCCCATCTCTTCTCTCCTCCACCCGCCTGCCCCGTTTGTTTGCTTGGCGAGGAGGAGAAGGAGGAGGAGGAGGTAGCTCCAGACGCAAAGTCTCTTCTGAGCGGCGGAGAAAGTCAAGGCAAAGCTGGGTTTGCCTCTCCCTCTATTTTTCCGCCCCCCGCCCAGCAATAACCCCGGCTACTCCCGGGAGAGTGTGTGTGTTTGTGTGTGTGCGTATCTCTGCGCGCGCGGCCGTCCGTCTCTAACGCCGCCGCCGCCGCCGCCTCTTTAGGGCTGTAACCATTGTAACCGGCCGCGCAGCCTCCCCCGCCCGCCTCTCCTTCGCTCACGCCCCTCCGGCGGAGCAGGGAAGCTGCTGACACAGGCTGGTTGGGATCCCGTCTCTCCCGCTGTCCCGCCCCGTTCTGGGGCCCTGGCAGGTCTAGCCGCTCTCTGGTTACTAAGCCAACCTCAAGGCCTGGTGGTTGCTGCCGCCGCCGCCGCCTGGTTTCTTACATTTTCAAAACCCAGTTGGAAAAGCTCATTTCCCCCACCATACTTTGCATTGGCTTCTGCAGACTTTCATAATAATAGTGCTGATAAGGATACTTTAATGATTTATTTATTTATTTATTGCCTTTCTATATCTCCCTTTAGAAGAAGTTCTCCCCGGGGTGGGGGTGGCGGAGGAGGAGGAGGGTTTGTGCAAGAAAATACAACAACACCGTAAGACATAATGTCAAAGGCCAGAGTTTAAAAGAGAAGAAAACCACAGGTGAAAACAAGGTAAAAGTCAGCAGCAGTGCAAAGATCTAAAAAGCATTAATACCCCTTTTAAAACAAGAGGATTTAAAAACCTGAGAAAATAAGTGTCATTAGTATTATATTATTATTAAACATTTTTAGCCTGTTCTTCAGCAAAAAAAAGTGGGGGGGGGGGCTCCACAAGCGGTTTACAAAAATCCTGCAATAATTAGACAGCCACTCATCTCAAGCTTACAATCTAAAAAACACCACATAAAATGAAAAAGAGGGAACGCAGCCAACTCACCCTCAATAATAATGATATTTTATCCTGTATCAATTTTTGTTGTGTGGTTTTATCCTGGTTGTGCTTTTTATATTGTATTTTGTATTTGTGTTTTTAGATTGTTGGTTGTTTTTATGCTCTTCATGATTTTAATTTTTGTGACCCGCCCAGAGAGCTTCGGCTATGGGGCGTAACAAATAAATAAATAAATAATAATAATAATAAATTATTTCTTACCTGACACTCTATTTTGATCGAGGTGGGGAACAGCAGTAAGCATGAAATACATTATATACTGATGAAAAACATAGTATACATTGTTAAAACATCCTAAAAAAACCCTAGTTTTTTCTTACAAAGTTCTTATGAGGTTGCAGTCCTATGCACAGTTGCCTGAGAATAAACCTCACTGAACACAGTGGGACTTCCAAGTAAACATGCATAGGATTGTGCTTCTGTTCTCTTTCTGGCAGGGGGTGGGGTTAGGGTGATGCCCCCTGCAGCTGGTCCTTTTCTTGCGGGCAGATGAAGCCAGGATGGTCTCGCAATGACTTTCTTCCATACACACCATTAAATACTAATCATTAAAAATAAAAATAAATACAAACTGAACCCTATGGATGTTAACTCAGAAGCCCCATTGAATTCAGTGGGGCTTCCTTTCGCACAACCTACTAGTCCCTACATCCTTTGGTAACTAAGCCTGAAGATGTGTAACTGAAGTAAAAGAGAGGAAGTCTGTTGCAGCAAAAACAGTCGTTGTGGCAACTTAGAGACGAAAAACAATATTCTGGTATAAGCATTCGAGGACGTTTTTTCCTGTATAATATTGCCAAGATTCTATCATTTTTGTCTGTCTCTTCTGCCAAGACTCTTGTTCATGCATTGGTTATTTCTCGGTTGGACTACTGCAACCTTCTTCTCACTGGCCTTCCTTCTTCTCACATCAGTTCGTTGGTTTCTGTTCACCACTCTGCTGCTAAGATCATCTTCTTGGCTCGCCGCTCTGACCATGTTACTCCACTTCTGAAATCTCTTCATTGGCTTCCAATTCACTTCAGAATCCAATATAAACTTCTCCTGTTGACATACAAAGCTTTTCACTGTCTAGCTCCTTCCTATCTTTCCTCTCTCATCTCACACTATTGCCCCGCTCGTGCTCTTCGCTCTTCTGATGCCATGTTTCTCACCTGCCCAAGGGTCTCTACTTCTCTTGCTCGGCTTCGTCCATTTTCTTCTGCTGCCCCTTACGCCTGGAACGCTCTTCCAGAACATTTGAGAACTACAAGTTCAATCGCAGCTTTTAAAGCACAGCTAAAAACTTTTTTCCCCCTAAAGCTTTTAAAACTTGATTTTGTTCTGACTTTTATACTGTTAGTTTTACTCTGCCTTGTGCCTGTTTGGTGCATTCTCTTCCCCTCCTTATTGTTTTATTATGATTTTATTAGAACGTAAGCCTATGCGGCAGGGTCTTGCTATTTTATTGTTTTACTCTGTACAGCACCATGTACATTGATGGCGCTATATAAATAAATAATAAATAAATAAATAATAATGCACGAAGTGTAAACTGTAAAGTGTAAACTTCAGTGTAAACTGTGTTGTCAGAGGGAATTGAAATGCAGAAGGTACAGTGATAATTACCTTAACAGCTGCCATTCATAAAGGTGTGATTACACAGACTTCGTTGCAATGATATATTAACATATGTAATGCGATTGACAATCTTTGGCCTTATTCAAAATAAAGGAAATAGAGTTGATGAATTGTACTTCAGCAATTTTGCATTGGCATATCTTTTTGAAACTCCCTTGATCAAGAATGGCCACCTTAGTTTAAGAGCTGTGTCCTCTGGTCATTGACAGAACAGATTTCTGGTCTTCCAAAAAATTCTTTCAAAGAAGCCAGATCCAAATTGAGCTTACCAAGATTAACTAGACTTGCTAAATAGCTTTTGGACAAGTGATTATCTTACATCTTCTGCTCCTCGTCTGCAGTAAGGAACTATGCAGCATGCTGTGATGAACTAAACTTTCCCCATTCCTACCTCCCTTTCTGGAAAGGTCCTTGAACAAAGAACTGGTCAAGCCTGGCAAGGTTGCATTAGACACCCCCCAATTATTATTTTTTACCACTCTTTCCATTCCCAGCTCACTCTTCCAGCCTTCATTTAGTGTATGTAAGAGAAGTACAGTAGAAATCACCTGGAGGGTGCAAAACCAGGTCCTACAAGGCTATTGATGGGTCAATTTGAATTTCCCTCCCTGAGAGCTCCCCCAGTACCTGAACTAGTTTTCAGGACATGACAGCCCACACTGGGTTAATTTACCTGTGGGGGCTGTTATGTCATGCCAGGCACCATTTTTCCATGGTGGCAAACCCAAGCGGACAGGGTTATTTGACGTTCATTATAAATATTATGCCAAATATTTTTTAAAAAACTAGGGTGGATAGTTATGTATATAATTTTACTGTAAACATATTGTAGAGTTTTAATGTGAGTGTAAGAGAGAGAGTCTTGTGGCATTTGAAAGACAACTATTTTTTTTAATGTTGTAGGGCCTGTTCAGAAGACACCTTAAACCATGGCTTTAACCACAGTGAATAATAAGGCTTTAATCATGGTGTTTAAACAAGAAAGCCAGGCCGTGTTCAGAAGACACCTTAAACCACGGCTTTAACCACAGTGAATAAGGCATTTTGCTTTATTCACCATACTTAAAGCCCTGGTTTAAGGTGTTTTCTGAACACAGCCCGGCTTTCTGGCTTAACCGCCATGGTTAAAACCATGGTTTAAGATATCTTCTGAACGGGGCCATTATTATTATTATTATTATTATTTATTTATTTATTTATTTATTTATATAGCACCATCAATGTACATGGTGCTGCACTTCATCAGATGCATGGAGTATTACCAAGAGTTTCTTATATATACATACAGTAAGCATTTTTAGAAGGTGGGCAGGATTACAAACAGTTTGGTCAGAGGGAAATTAAATACAGAAATTTAGAGCGACAATCCCAATACTCAATTTTGTGGCACCTTAAAGACTAATACATTTATTCTGGCATAAACTTTCGCAGACACTGGCCTAATTTACACCAAGCAGGATATAGCACTATGAAAGCAGTATATAAAAGGCAGGAGCCACACTACTGCTTTATAGTGGTATTGAAGTGCACTGACCACTGTTGGGGCCCATTGACACATACCATATACTGCTTTCATACTGCTATATCCTGCTCGGTGTGGCTCCTGCCTTTTATATACCACTTTCATAGTGCAATATCCTGCTTGGTGTAGATTAAGCCACTATCCACTTCATCAGATGCATTTAGTGTTAACCTCAAATTGTTAGATTTACATACACATGCTGAGGAGGGGCAGGGTTGTAAACTGTGTTGAAATGCAAAAAGTACAGGCAGTGATAATTCCCTTTAGTAGTTGCCGCTCACAAAATGTTGTTGGATGATTACACAGATATTATTGCAGGGGGGTGCTGATTAAGTTAAGCAGTGTGATTAAAATACACACCTGCTTTGTGTGTATTCAAACCACAGGAAATAGAGTTGAATCTCTTGAAGATCTCTTGAATAATAACACAGCTACCCATCTGGAAACTGTGTTTTATGGGAGCATGGTAGAACAGGAGAGTGAGTAAATGATTATAGTCTTCAGTGCTTTCCCTGCAGTGTTTGCTGGCAAAATGCTCCCTCTGGAAGAGGCTCACAGAGTATAAACTTGAGTTAACATCTTGGAAAGTACTCCCACCCATTGCAAGCGCTCTTAGGAAAGTGAACTGCCAGAATCCTTTCACAGCAACGTTTAAAGCATCTGTCCCAAAACCAGTAAGGAGTATCTGAAGATTGCCTTCTGGATTGGATCCCAAATGTACAAAAGGGTAGAAAAGTCTCCACCCAGAAGCTTGAGCTTTGTGCATAGGGATGCAAAGGCCTTTGCGTGCAGCTCTGAGAGTTGCCAACCAGATGGTTGGAGAATGGAGTGATTTGTATCACATTTTCTATGAGGAATATAAAAGACAGTGATGCTCTTTTATGGAGAACTCTGGACTTTGTACAAGTTGTGTGGGCGTAAGGGTCAGGTTCACAAATACTGGGAGTTTGGAGGAGGGTTCTGTTCTGTAAGGGAAATGCAGCTAGAATGAGTAAATAATTAGGAACAGGAAGCTGTCTTCTACAGGGGTGGCTCAAGAGCCTTTGCTGCCTGAGGTGAAAGACAAAATGGCACCCCCTCCCATTCCATGTACAAAAGCCAACTGGACTGGCAGATGAATCTGTCTTCAGTACTGATGATGGGACAGCATCCTCCACTGCTCCTGAAGGCAGCTGGCTAACTGAGGAAGCACAGAGCAGGCCACATGGCATGTAGGTCTTTCCTTCAGTACTTTGCTGCCACCTCCCAGTATCTGCTGCCTGAAGTGACTTCTTCACTCTGCCTAATGGTAGCACTGACCCTGGTCTTATATGGTGTCAGATTATTTGTCTGTCTAGCTCAGTCCTCTGGTCGACAGTGGCTTTCATCATTGATGCCAATCAGAGAAGTCCTTTCGGTCGGGGGTGGGCAGAACATAGATCTCCAGAAGTTTTGGATTTTGACTCCCAACATTCCTGACTGTTAACCATGTTGGCAGGGCTGTTTGAGAGCTGAAGTCCAAAACATCCAGAGATCTACCTTCTGCCCATCCCTGCTTTGGATCACCTGCTCTCTGATCCTTCTTATTTCCCCTGTCCTCTTTCCTTATGTAGAGATGTCAGGGATTGAACCTGGGAGCTTCTACATGCAAAGCATGTGCTCTACCACTGAGCTACCATCTCTTCCCAAAGGTACATTTGCTCACAATCTCATGCACCACTTTGAAAGGATACTATAAGCTTTTATGGAACACAGGAACGCAGTTCAAAAATTGGGAACATTGGGAGATCAGTGTAAATAGGGAGGCCATATGTCCTGTTTTACAGAAGACGATCCTCTGTTTGAAGGAATCCTGCATTTGAGGGCTGTCCGGTTCACTTCTAATTCAAAGATCAAGAACCATAAGAAGGGAGAACGTAAGAAGTTGCCCATCACAGTCAACACCTAAACAATAGACTGAGCAACAGGTACACTGGTCTCCTTGTCATGGTCTTCCCCATTATGGTGAGATGTATTGTATTTCTATTTAAATTAGAGTGTTTCTAAATTTGCATCTACACATATACATTAGCATATGGGAGTTTAATGAAAATTGGGGCCTTGCTAGACGAGGCCTTAGCACGCTGTGAGGCCCGGTTTCCCTGCTGTGCGTCCAGATGACGCACAGGGGAATCCGGGGTCAGGCCGCGCTGAAGCCTCCCCTAACGCGCCATAAGCGAAGCCTGAGGCCGGGGCTGCAGAACGTCTAGCAAGGTCCGTGGCTTTTTGCGGATACTCGCGAGTAGCCCGGAAAAGCCACAGACTGGGCACAGCGCTCATACGAGCGCTGTGCCCATCAGGCTGGGGGGATCCCGGGGGGGGAGATGGGGGGGAAGGCCGGACCGGCAGGAGAGGGGGATGGTGGAGGGTGGCACAGATCAGGGACGGGGAGGGAGGGTGGCACAGATCGGGGATGGGGAGGGAGGGTGGAGGGTGGCACAGATCGGGGAGGGATGGCGGAGGGCAGCACAGATCGGGGATGGGGAGGGAGGGCGGAGGGTGGCACAGATCGGGGAGGGATGGCGGAGGGTGGCACAGATCGGGGACGGGGAGGGAGGGTGGCACAGATTGGGGAGGGATGGCGGAGGGCGGTACAGATCAGGGACGGGGAGGGAGGGCGGGGAAAGAGTGGGCAGGAGGCATGGGAGGGGATCCGGAGCGGATGGGGGGGCTTAAGTAAAAAAAACCACTTACCTTCTCCGGAGTCTTTGGGCCCCTTTAACAACAAGAACAACAAAAAATGGCTGACGCTGCAGGGCTTCCAGAGTTCCTGCGGGCCGTGCATGTAGGAGGCAGGGTGGCACGCGCTAAAGTTAGCGCGCCGTCACCCCGCCTCCCTGCCGGCTTATCCAGCATCGTCTAGCAAGGCCCTTGGTGTCTCCTTTTGTCTCTTTTTTTGATGATGCATTTCCTCATTTTGGCAATGTTCAAGAGGCCACTCAATGCATAAAACATTAGGTTCCCATCCTATCACATACAAGCATCACATCTAGAAGCAGAACCCAGGTAACGATAAGACAGGTGCAGGGGTGCAGTAACACACCCCTTCCTATAACACACACAGTCTCCATGCCTACTGTTGTAGCTGATTCATCTTTTATAACAGGAGTGGGGAACTTGTAGTACCAACAACATCTGGAGGGTCACAGGTTTTACAGACTGATGGACTAGCAGCAAAAGTTGAATATTTGTATGCCTCTTCATGTCACATAAATGTATGGCCTTAGTGTTCCATGAGAGCAAGGTGTGCGTTATTGTGAAACATATTGACCTGGTTCACACATAATAACAACCCAGAGTATGAGCTGAGTATGGGTTGTTCGTTGAATTGTGGGTTGTCATTGCATGCAAACTTTGCACTACAGTTTAACTATGGGTTGTTAACTTTGAACAACCCAGAGTTCACAACCCAACAACAAACCATGGGTTCTCTTCCTGGGTTGTTCATCGTTTAACAGCCCATAGTTAAACCATAATGCAGGGTTTGCTCATAACAACCCATGATTCAACAACCACCCACAATTCAAAGGCAACCTACACTCAACCCATATGCTGGGTTGTCATTACATGTGAACCAGACTGTTTGCTCTGAGGCCTCTCCTGATCACTGTTCTACTGAAAAGCTGTCGGCATTGTTTTATGGTCATTCACACAAGTTAATCCAAGGCTTTAAAGTAGCATAAAATAAATCGTATGCCGTATGATAAAATCATAAAATGAACCATCAATCAATAGTGTAGTGAGTTAGTGAATACGGGAGGTGGTGAAGTTAAAATGCAAAAGGTATGGATGGGAGGCAAAGGTTTTTCCCAGTGGCTATTTAAAATGGAAAGGGCAACAAGGCTGAGAAGACACAAATGCTATAAGCAATAGACAGAGAATGGGCTCTCCTGTCAACAATGCACCAATTGTGCGCAAGAGCCCAAAGGGGTCTAGGCAAATGCAAAAGAGCACATAGAGAGGAGGAATGTTTGGAAAATGCTGCAATGTCACGAGAATCCCATCAGTGAGAGTTCTGAGATTATTCAGTTTTGAAAAAGAGGCGACAACTTGGCCTCCGAAACTTCCTGAACTCAAAAGGAGAGTATAACCCTATATTCTTCTCAGTATTTCAAGCATCCTCTCACCAAGAGCAGAATTCAGGCTTCCTGTTGGTTTATAATGCCTCTTACTGGTCCAAGGAAGAACCTTGCATGCAATACGGAATGATTTATGCTCCTGTCAAATGTCGCAAGGAAGTAGACATTGCTGCTCCTCAATCCTATGTCAGCAATCTGGTAGGGCAGCCAAGTTTGCATTTGTCAGGTCTGCAGTCTCAGGACCATTTCCTATAGATTGTGCAGAGGCAATTTCAGGTTTGCAGCTGAGTGTGCACTCCAGAAACAGCTGTGCACTTTTAGTACACCATTATGATACACGGCTCTGCAAACATATGTTTATCACATTCTCATTTTTAGGGGTACTCCTAATCCCACTTGTATACTCCACATTTTTTTTTAGTGTAATAATAAAAAATATAAAGTGTGGACTGGTTCTCAATATTACCTTTCACTGTGCTATTAGTTTAGAGCAGCACTGGCTCCAGGTTGAGGGCCCGTGGGCAAGATTCTCTCAAGGGGCCCCTCCCTCAGTAAGTCTGCCTTCTTAGGGCATGTCTAGACCTCCTGGTGTTCCAGGAGGGAGGGGGGAGGATCTTGCGATTTTCTGATTGTGAGCTCCTCCCTCTCAGAGCACTCACGGCCACGTGACATCCTGGGCATTGCGCCTGTCGAATGGGCTTTTTTTTTTAAAGAAAGAAGAGCTGGGACGCACAAACGCTCCAGCAAAAAGAAAAAAGTTTTAAAAAACCCACTCCTGATGGGCACGGAGTCCTGAGGAGCTCTGTGCCTGGTTCCCGGCTCCTCACATTTACTTGCGCATCCCGAGACTGCGGTAAAAGTCGGGATTAAAGCCGTCCTGGTTATCCTGGGGAAATGCAGGGATCTTCCCTCCCTATGGATCCCTTGTGTGTCATGTGGACGCACAGGGATGATCCCAGGGCGATCCCCAGGATAACAACTGGTGTTGATATGCCCTTAGTTGCTGTAGCTCCTCTTCTTCCTCTTTCCCATCATCGCTCCCATTTGCTTGCTTGACAGGCAGAGAGCCAGTGAGCCGGTAGGCAGTGGCATCTACTGCTCCTCCTTCTGACCTCTGCCATTGTGTGGGCCAGAGTGGATCAACAAGCAGTGGATGAACGGCAAGTGCCCAACCATGCCTATCAGTGATGCCGGCTGTGGCTTAGAGATGGCCCTATAACTCCTGACTGTGAGAAGGAAGGAGAAAGGGTGACTTGATTGAGGAAAGTCGCTATATAAACTATATAAAAAGCAACAGAAACAGGAAGTAGGGTTAAGGGGAAAGACCATAGCACAATGGTAGGGCAAATGCTTTGCATTCAGAAAGTTAAATCCCCCACGACAGTAACCAAAGGGCTCTCTTGTAGTAGGGCTGACTATATAAATCAGTGTAAACAGGAAGTAGGGTTAAAGGCGAGGGACTCTAGCACAATGTTAGGGCAAATGCTTTGCATTCAGAAGTTTAAATTCCCCACAACTCTAACCAAAGGGCTCTCCAGGAGGCGGCCTATATGGCACCAGGTTGCCACCACTTTAAACAAAACCCTGTGCTTTCTCTGCAACGGTGTGGTGGTGGCTAATCCTGACACAAAGGGAGGGTGTGGGGTTTCCAGTGGCCATTAGCACAATGGGCACGGCCCCTTCACTCTGCCTGGGCAAACAGCAATCGATCAGAGGTCGCCATCTGTCTGGGAACAACTCTGCCGCTACTCCAGAGCAAGGATAGACAGCGGATGCACCTTATTTGCCTCACTCCAGGGAAAAAAAGGTAACTCTCTGACATTTTTAAGTCACAGCTTCACAGGAAAGCCCTGCAATGGCTGCGAGGTGGCTGCTGCGTCATATAACTGACGCAGCGCAACCGCGCACCCACCACTGGGCTTTCAGACCATCTAGGCAGCCCGTAGTTGAGGAAGACACAAGGGCTACTACCAGTCTAAGTAGATACTGCTGGGTTAGATAGACTAATGGTCTGACAACTTTCCATCTTCATTACGAAATGGATTGCTTCTATGCAAGTTCACCCCTGCAGGCCCCACGATTCTCTCCCCCACCTTTTCCTGCCCAGCTATGATGTAGATGTGCAGGACCTGGAGGATGAGGGAAGACCACACAGCCTCCATGGGAAGAGTTGTGCTTCAGGTCTGCCCAAAAAGAGACTTGCTTGCTTAAGACACCTACTTTGTCTTCCTCCCCTTACCTTCAGCTTATTGCACAAACACCAAATGTGCGTAGGAAAGCAACCTCTGTCTTTACAAAGCCAAACATGCAAACTGCTGACTGCCTTCCCCCCACCCTCTCTTTTTAAAAGAGCATTTGGCTCTTTTATAATTCCCTGCAGTGCTTTTAAACCATGTAGACATGTCACAGTTATCCTGTGTGCCCCCCTCCCATTTTGAGATTTTGGCTTTTCTGTTTTACATTACACTGGCTATGCACTCACGCAGTATGTGCACCCATTCAGATCATTGTGATAATCTTGCTCTATGCAGCATGTGCTTGCAACATACATAGTGCTAAACTGGGAATGCATGCACTCACAGCACACCTGAATAGGCCTTTGGTATCCACAAGATGGCGTATCTCCCACCTGAAGGTGAATCAGACCATCTTTGCCCATTGAAGACCATCTTTTCCCAACCTCCCCATCAATTAAGCTAATATTCTCTGGATATTTTCCCCACCCTTTCCGAAAAGAAACATAGCCTTCTTGCTCATGGCATCCTGTCTTTGGAATTACACCTCCCGGGGAGTTTACCTGGCACCATCATAATTATTATTTAGATGGCAGGCTAAAACTGTGGTAAGTTTTATAGTAGAAAGTCAAGTCAGATTAAAAGGAAGAAAGAAAAGAAAGAACCAGTTACCGAGCATTAATAGTCTGTCATGGATTTACAGCTTCAGTGTGGAACTGGTAATTCATCCCCTCCAAAAGAGGACAATTCTACTACTCTCCCACTACCCTATATTTCTAATCAGATGCAAATTTTGTAGTGGCATTCTTGTAACAGCATGAGGAGAGTCAGCAAGTAATACCTATAAGGTTCTGTGGTTCTGAGCATTATGGCAAATTATCTGATACTGGAGGTAGCACACAGCCATCAGGACAAATATTCATTGCTAGCTTTCTCCTCCAGGAATTTGACTACTCCCCTTTTAAAGCCCTCAACATTGGTGGTTATGTCTTGTGGTCACAAATTCTATCGTTCCCATTTCTCCTTCATTTTAGTGGAAGAAGTGGTAGAAATAAAATAAAGAAGAATGTGCTGAAATCTCAGTCTATACAAGACTGAAAGGTCTACAAAGGATGGGTTTAATGAAATTACCTCTTCTCCGATTGGGAATTGTCAGCATGCAAATCATAATGAACCGACTCACTGCTTTTTGAATCATTTATGTAAATATGGTTCCACTCTCTGGCTCGTACTTGAACATCTACAGCAAGTAATTGTTGGGTAATTGAAGAATTTGAACCTGGCTTTTGAACTGTAACAGCTACATTAAATGGTATTGTAACTTTTTTAAAAAATTGAAATTTGCCTCCAATGAACCTGATAGAAAGAAAAACATCCTTTCATGAGTAGTAGCAACAATTTCCTGTTAGTTCTTCAGTACAGAAGTAAATCTATTTGGTTATCAAAATAATCACTGCACTCTTGTGAGCACAGATATTTGTTCCTGTCAATGCTGGAATATTATTATTTATGAATGAAGCCCCTAATGTTGTGCTTGGAGGTTAATACACCTCTGTACTGTAGCAACTTCCTACCAACAGGCATATGGCCCCATCACTGACTAGAGATTATATGCATAGGGTGACCATATGGAAAGGAGGACAGGGCTCATGTATTTTTAAAAGTTGCATAGAAAAGGGAATTTCAGCAGGTGTCATTTGTATGCATGCAGCACCTGATGAAATTCCCTCTTTATTGCAACACTTAAAGCTGCAGGAGCCCTGCCCTCTTTTGAGTGACCAGATACACTGGTAGAGGCTGGCCGGTGCCTGGCACTGCATCTTCTAGTTTTGAATCTGATTCTGATTGATTACCTGAAACATCTTCTCCCAAACAGGGGCAGTAGAGTTAGGCATGACAGTTTGGTAGTTTCTCATTCCTCCCCCACCCTTCTAAAAGGTTGAAATGCCTCTCCTAAGGCTTAGTTATGGGCAGTAAGAGGTTTTAAGGAAAATTTGCTGCTCTTTTGCGTTTGGCCCCAGCCGCCACTGAAATGCAGCCCCCATGAGCATCTCTGAAATTGAATTCAGCCTTCTGGCTGAAAGAAGTTCAACACCAGAGATTTACAGGGTTTCCTCTGCTCCACTTGTTTGAATTTTGGCCAGTTCTGCTTGGCCAGTCCTCCTCCTCCTCCTCCTCCTCCTCCTCTGTTCACTGGTGCTTCCCTTGGAAGCTACAAATGCTTCCATGCATGCATGTTTAGGAATATTGGAAGCTGCCTTATCTAACCTATTATTGTCGACACTGACTGGCAGCTGCTCTCCAGAGTTTCAGGCAGGATTTTTTCCTTGCCCTACCTGGAGAAGCCGGGGATCAAACCTGGGACCTTCTGCATGCCAAACAGGTGCTCTATCACACTGAGCTACACCCCCTTTATAAGGTTACATAGTATTGTGGGTTTGTAGCCTTAAGACTTTTCTGTTGTTCTCCAGTAGGCATATTTTGTGTGTAAGAGGTTTAAGACCGTTGGTCACAAAAGGACTAAAACAACAGAGATGCAGATAGTTTATCACAAACAGTTTATGCACCACAACAATGTGGACTGGTTGATTCTCAGAGGTTACCATATCATGTGAATACATACCGTTAATTCACTTAAGTGTGACTCCCTACATCAGCCTTCCCTGACTTGATACCCTCTAGATGTTTTGGACTCCCATCAGGTTGGCCAATACTCAGGCATTCTGGGAGTTGTAGTTTAAAACATCTGGAGGGCAAAAGGTTTGAGAAAGCTGCCCTTAGAGGACTGGTCAAAGGTCTACTGAATTTCAAAAGATGCATGAATTTTCAGATAGAAATTTGTAGCATTGAAACTGAAGCACTGGGCCCAAGTTCTTTGCCCTCCAAGCTTCTGTGGCAAATCTAATAATAAAAAAACCTTTATGCAAAGAAGGACTAAGATGGAGGGCAATGGCCCCCTCCTCCATTGTGCATTCTTTGCTGCAGTCCTAATGCTATACTCCTACTGTTTCACCTGTTTAAGTGCTGCCATAGATTGAGGGAGACATCCATGAAATGTGCCTTGTTGTTAGACTCTTAGATTGGGTTCATCCGACACGATAACCAATGGTAGGTTAAATAGTCAACAGTTGGTTATTATGTCATCTGTCAGGACTTTTTCACTCCATGGTTGGTTATTCGGCCAAAATAACCAATGCTGTGCAGAGTTGATTATTTGAACGACTGTTGGTTATCGTGTTGTGTGTTGGGCACTGTTGACTATTTCGTTGCACACAGTTGGTTATTTTCAATGACTACAGAGTCCCCTGGCAGAAGTGACCAAACCAGTGGCTGACGCTCTAGTCTAGTCAGCAGAACTTGCAATGGCTGGTGGGATACCAGCGGGAGGACTGAGGGGGGGGAGAGAAGGAGGGGGATGTGTCAATCAAATACATCGTTGACTAATAGTCAACTCGACACTGGCTTTAATTCACATCACGGTTGATTATAATCATGTTGTCTAGGGAGCACCCCCTTGATAATCAACTATGGAATTTACTAATAACCTACCATTAAGTATTGTGTTGTGCAGCCTTAGACTTTTGCAAAGTTATAAGCAGAACTGTGAATGGTGCTAATTGATTCTGTTTTCAAATGTTTTAATCATGCTTCCAGACAGATATCATGATCCGGTTTCTTTCTAATGTATCTACTATGTACTTTCCATTTCATATCTGCCCCAGTAGAAATCTCCTAAATCTCTACTTCGCAAGGACATTGAGAGGTCATTGCTTTGTTCCAAGAAAAAGGAGGATGTTGCTCCATCTTTGGTTAGCTGATGTTTTGCTGGATACTAGTCTAACTTTTTGAAATGTTCCCATTTCCTTTTTCTTTACAACTCTCTGTGGAGGAGAGCCACCTCACATGCATAACACTTGGTACACACCCACGCCCATTCAGTTTGCTTGTCTGAGTTTAGCTTCCTTACGGTCCGGCTGGGACATAGTTTCATCTGCTGCTGCCCACCTCCACTTGAATTCTGCTCATCCTGCTTTGTACTCAATTTTTAAAAAACCTACGAGATCTGTTTGCTCTGGGACACGTTTTCACTTTTGTCAGAGTTGACTACAGCCATGCAGAGGGAGCACCGAGAAGCAGCAGGCCCTGCATGTAGCGGGTGGGGAGCCCCTAGTTTCCAGCAATGCATGCTTCCTTATTGGAATTCTGTGTGTGTGTGTGTGTGTGTGTGTGAGAGAGAGAGAGAGAGAGAGAGAGAGAGAGAGAGAGAGACTGCAAGGCAGAATAGTTAAATGAGCATGGGTTGCTTTTTAAAATCTTGACTGATACGTAGCAGGGGGCGAGTGAGCGGCTGCTTTTTTGGGGGGGGGATTGCAGGGGAGAAGAGGTTGTGGAGGGTGGGAGGAGGCCGTAGAGAGAGGCGTCGGTGCAGTAAATCCTGTTTCAGGTGGTGACCTGCCTTGGGCCCGGCCTGCCTGATGCTGCCCTCACTGTCGTGCCACCAGAAAATCCACTGTCCCAACTTAGTGGGGACTGAGTCCAGTCAACTGGCGGATGTTGGACTGGAGTCCATGTGTGTAGGTGGGTGGGTGGATGGGTGGGTGGGTGTCAAGCTGGCAAAGCTCACCAAGCTCCACCACCTAAATGGATTCCTCTGACATCCCTAACTGGAACCAACACAATGGCCTGCCTGACCTGAGGCAGGGAGTTCAATAGAAAGGGGGCCTCCACAGTGAAGGCTCTTCTCCAAATGGACTCTATTTGGGCCAAAGGTCTATGCAGAACTGCCAGAAGCATACCCCCTGATGACCTCAGTGGTTGTACAGGCTGGTGAGGGAGAACGTGCTTTCTCAGGTATTTCCCAAGGCTTGATACACTAGTACCAAAACTTTAAATCTGATCTGGTAACATGGGAGATCCATGACATTTCAGTTTCTTTGACTTTGATGAGAATAACAGCACTGGGTTAGAGGTTATTTAGCCCTTTCCCTAACCTGTTGATATGACCACTGGTGAAAATTATACTGGCACGATACTGGTACTTATGCTTTCTTCCTTACTCCAAGTTTAAAAGCTGTTTCTGGGGAGGGTGGGGGGCGGATTTAGTTCATGGAAAGGGCATGGAGGAAAGGGTTAAGCACTGCCTCTTCCAGCACACTGGTCCAATCAATATTGGAATGCCCTATGGATACTTCAAAGTAAGATTACAAACTTTGAGAGATCCAATGGTGTTTCTCTCACTGTGTGTGTAATTTGGGCCTTGCATCATATTTTAATTTAACCCTGCTACTAATAGCACCTGGAGGCTGAAAGCTGAAAGCCATGATTCTTATCTATCGATAGGAAAGTTCTCCCTTCTTTTTCTATGAATGGTGGCTGTATGGCACATATTTTGACCCAAGTGGGCTAGCGATACAAGGAAGGCAAATCTGAAACCCTGGATGGTTTTGTTAATGCAATCTTGTCTGTGCCGCAAGACTGAAACTGCATTCATTACACATGAGGGATTGTATTTGAATGCACATCTGTTCTGCTCTAAAAAATAAACAAAGGAAACCCTTTTCACCCTTGGCTGTTTTCCTTTAAATGTTAAACCAAAGAAGAATGAACAAAGTACTACAGCTGAAAAATAAAAATCCTCACGTACAAAGTCTTCTCGCATCCCTTTGGTGATTTCGAGCCCCTTGCCAGCTGTGTAGTTTACAGATTGTGCCAAAAATTTTGGAGAGGGGTTCTCATACACTTTACAAATACGCTTATGTAGTGATAGAATGGGGAGGGAGAATCCTCTGGACTTAGTATGCTGAATTCACACCATATCAGGTTGGCCCAGTTCTCCAGCTAATGAAATATATTTCACACATGCCGACTGCTCTGCTCACAGAAGATGCCAACAGATATTTTGGAGATCCCCTTTCCCCCCTTAGTCCACCCCATTCAGCAGGGTCCCTCAACCCTCCATGTAACATTTTCAGGGAGTTGAAGGGGGAATCCACTTCTGCTAGCCCAACTACTTATGCCGAAATCTGGATCCAACCCTTAGTTTCTAACTACAACCATCTGATACTCATGGGATGAAAGATTTCCAAGTCAAGGATTCTTCCACCCAAAATGTCTAGTGTGGATTTGCCATGCCTCATTCACTCAGTTTTTATGGGTCATCCTCATGGCATCCTTATAAAAATTGCTGTCCTCCTGTCTTTCCCTGGAACTCCTTCCATCTTTTCTGTGACCATAGGAAATCTGGCTTAATAAAAATGAAAGAAAAAGCAATGGTAACTATCTCTATCGGTATGGATCATACTTAGAGCTATTCTTCCATCTTTCCAAGAGGTGTGGTTTCAACATAGGTTGTGAAGTATCAGGCGGGTCAATTTATTACAACTTGGTATTCATTCATGATTACCTTTTCAGTAGAACCATCTCTTCCACCACTACCTCATTAATGTTTATTTTTAAGTTTTTATGTTTTACAATAAGAAGTGGAATACCGTGGCTTGCTTGAGATTGGTTCAGGCCTAGCCCCAACCCAAATTTATCAAGGAAGCTAAGTAAGAGTAAAGCATGGACTGGTCAGGTCCTGGAGGTAGAGCAGGTCAAAGGCACTCTTAGGTGGCAGGACTAATATACAGAGGTAAGATAAAACCAGGAAGGGGAGTCTGAGGCCATAGCTAGACCTAAGGTTTATCCCTGGATCGTCCAGGGGTCAAACCTGTTCATGTAGGTGACACACAGGGGATCCAGTGCTCAGGCAGGGGCGAACCCTGGATGATCCCAGAATAAACCTTAGGTCTAGCTGTGGCCTGAGAGAGAGAATGAACTATTAGCAGGGTTGTTGAGCAAAGCTAAGTTCAAGCACAGAGGGTAAAGACGAGGGACAAGTGCTGTCTCAGGAATGAGGTAAAGCTAGTAGCTAGGAGTCAGAAACCTGGGAGATTCTCTAAGAAGCAGAGTTACCCAAAGCACAGGGCCTTTGTTGTGCCAGCAGTGGAGAGATCAGAATGGAAGGCTTATGTAACCTGACCTTTCAGAGCCCCATGTGGTCCCAGCTCCGAACAGCCCAGACTTCCAGTCTTCCTCTTCCTGAGAAGTCCCTCCCAGTCCTACCTCTGAGGAGCCCTTCTTTGGACCCTCAGGCATGCACCTCACCAATAGAAAGATGCCTGCATCTATATACTTTGGCACCAACCCTCTCTAGGGCAGGGTGGTTGTGTGGACCTCTTCTCTGACTCCTCAGGTGAAGTAAGTTTATCAGGAGCCCAGTCCATGAGTGTCTCATGGACCACTGTTGCTAAAGGACCTGTTGTAGCCTCTTCAGGGCTGTGAGGGTGTCAATGGGAGGGCTGGTGTCAAGGGATATCATGGTGCCTTTGTCCTCAGAGGCTTCATCAGAGGAGGAAGAGCCTTCCTGGCCTGGGCCTAGAACAGGTGTGTCACACGGTAGTTTGATATTATGTTCCTAACAAATGGCAATTCAATTACTTCCACACATACTCTCCTGTACCTTGGGTTTATGCATTGTAAGTATACCTTATGGAGAACAATGTCATATTGGTTGTCATGTTTGGTTCTGTGAGGTGCCATTTTTAAAAAATTAGTTCATAGCAAATATTGACCATAATATATTTTACAGAAATTGTTTATCAAGGAAAAGTAATAATACCAAGCCTTAAATCTACTTATATTTCCTTACCTACTTTTAAAATTAAATTATCTGCCTGCTTTCTTTGTCTTCTATTTGATTAGGTTATTGAAAAACATTATTCTATATATGGATAAATCATATTCTGTTTACAAAATCCAATCAAACACATCTAGGTTTCTATCACACACCCCAACCGCGGTTTGTCTCTTTTCTTTCAAAGTAATATCATATGCTAATATTGCCATTAACATTAACTTTGTAATTGATCTTTTAATTCATGCTAAAAGACTTTTTAACTCTCTCTCTCTCTCTCTCTCTCTCTCTCTCTCTCTCTCTCTAGATGTGTGCAGTACCACTTAAATGAAAGAACAATATAGTTGTAATTAAATTATGTTAAAAATCTCACTGCTTTCCCATATATATTGATCTAAAAAAACTTCTATAGTAAAACAGCACAATTTTAAAACCTTGTTTTCAAGTCGCAATGAAGATTGAGTAAACATGCTTTAATGAATAAATGCTGCAATATGAATTAAATATCTGGAAAACTAAAGATAGATCAGGGCAATATTTCTTTGCTTTTTAAATGGCTGGTCAAGGTGAATTGTACCACCCCCACTTACACAATTGTACTACCTCCACTAATGAGGATAACTATTTATTTATTTATTTATTTAAAACATTTATATCCCGTCTTATATCAATAAGATCTCAGGGCGGTGTACAGATAAAAGTATACAGTATAAAACAGTAAATATACACAGCTAAAAACAAATTAAATCATAAACCAAGTTAAAACGATATATGTAGCTGAATAGCCCTGTTAGTATGAAATGTCAGTTGCAATTCTGCTTGTATTTAACAGCAGAGCAAATGTGAGCTAATGTTTGGAGTCACCTGTCTGGAAGCACCCAGGGACTAGGGCCCTTTCTACACCTAAGGATTATCCCAGGAAAATGGAGGAATCGTCCCTGCCTGCTACCGGGATCCCCTGTGTTCTATTTGCATGCAAAGGGATGATCCCAGGGAAAAAGGCAGGTGTAGCCCAGGATTTCTAGGTTGGCTTGGGTCTTGGCACTTCTACTCTGCACTGCTTGGAAGAAAGTAGAAATGAAGAAGAAAACAGAACACAGCAAATAAAGGATCTATCTGCTAATTGACATACTCAGGTTTCTATTCCCCCCTTTTTTTCCAAGCTGGCCACTTTAAAACATTTTGTAATAGCACTGAGGCAGGGTGTGCTACCAAGGAATATTTGTGTGCTCTTTCTATGCCCCAAAGAAATTTTCCAGGGATATGAATTAGTGTAGAAAAGTCTTCCACTGAGGGAAAAAGTGTGACTGAGGTGCAATTAGAAATGGGCAAACCTGTCAGTTTTACTTTCTTCCACATTTGAATTTGTTGAACCCCACATTCTTTCTACAACAGATAAATCCTATTATTTTATTATTATGAATTAATTTGCAAATTTTGGTAAGTTGTCCTAAAAGAATATGATCTGAACAAAATTCTCAACCATCTGCACCAGCCAAATTCAATAGCTACAGGTATATTCTAAGCATAGAGAGGACCAAGTTGCATCAGACTGCCATGTGGCTCCTTACAGATGAGGAGCCTGTGGGAAAAAAGAGGTGGCAACCCTAACCATCATTACTCGTATGGTTGAATGCACAGGGTTTCAAAGCTAGACTTTTAAGACCTAAGTACTCAAAGCCCTTTGCCGGATGGACAAATCTGCTCGCTATTATCTCCTACATTCAGACTTTAAAAATCTCATATTCTTTCCTTCCTGTTTATGAAGAAAATGAACCGAATGGAATTCTCACCCGTTCCAAAGTGCAACCCAACCAATTCTTCCTGCATTAAGGTTTTCAGATATACCTTTACTTCCCTCTAGTGGAGTTTATGTGAATGGCAGATATTTCCAAGTCCCAGGACAAGGTGGCTGGATTTGGACATTCATCATAGAATCATAGAATAGTAGAGTTAGAAGGGGCCTATAAGGCCATCGAGTCCAACCCCCTGCTCAATGCAGGAATTCACCTTAAAGCATCCCTGACAGATGGTTGTCCAGCTGCCCCTTGAAGGCCTCTACTGTGGGAGAGCCCACAACCTCTCTAGGTAACTGGTTCCATTGTCGTACTGCTATAACAGTGAGGAAGTTTTTCCTGATGTCCATCCAGAATCTGCTTCCATGGAGAAGCGTCCAAACGTGTGCTCTTCTCTCACCCTTTCCCTCATATGTCAACTTCAGCACAGAGATCCTGACTTGCATTAAGCCAGATTACTCAGTTCGGACATAGCACGGAACAACTGATTAATGCAAACCAGGATCACTGCGCCAAAACTAGTCTGTGATTGGAAGAGGAGAGGGAAGGAAAGGTGCAAGGAAGAAGCGTGCAGCATCAATGCTCAGCCACAGATTCATAAACATAGATTTTGAAGTAGTAGTTTAATGTCCAAACAGGCATTGCCAAACAGGCAATGTCCAAACACGATAATAAACCATCCAAAATATAAACTACATGGGCTGTCTTGACGGCACCACAAGCCCCCAACCCTGCAGTTTCACTCCTACAGGGTTCCGCTAGCTAATCCCCATGCCAAGGAGTGAACACAAGGTTTACGGCAGTCATTGGTACTGCAGCTGCTGCCCCCCATCCCTCCCTGGCTCCCCCCCTTTGTCTCTTTCACATACAACCTTACCTCATAAAATCTGTAGAAACAGAACTGCAGAAAGGGAAACTTCCCAGCAAAGGAGACTCTTCTCCCCACGCCGAAGGCATCGCAGGGGCATTCCGCCTGCCATTTGGCTCGCCAGCCTGCCTCTGCCCTGGTGGATGGTGACCAATCGGGTCACCATCCACCCAGCCACGCCTCCACATTGAAGATGGAGTGAGGTTAGGTGGCCAAACGTCCGTGTTCGCCTCGCTCCATCTAGAAAAGTTGGGTTACGTCCCCAACTTTTAAAATGTGGAGCTTCTCTGGAAAGCCCCACAATGGCTTTGAGGTGGCTGCTGCGTTGTATAATCGATGCAGCACCACTGCAGAGCCACCTTGGGGCTTCCACAGCTGCGCATACAGACAGCGCCCTGATTGTGTGTGTGTGTGTGTCTGTCTGTCTGTCTGTCGCTTGATTATCGTGGGCTTGTGAAATGTGGCATCCTGCTGTCCTTTAGGGGGCACACACAGTTAAGAGGCTCAGCAAAACTGCTGACAGCGACTGTGAAAGTGAGCAGGCAATCCATCTGTGTAGACGGAATGCGCTGACATACATTTTATTTACTTATTCGAAGTATTTTTATGCTACTCCTCAGCCAAAATGTCTCTCAGCTTAAACAAGATAGCCCCTGCCTGCAGACTTACAATCTAAAAAGACATGACAGACAAGGAAAAAATAATGGGAAGGAAAGAGGGATAAAACTGATTTCATCTCCCTTAGTCCAGCCTGTTGAAACAGCTGCCAGTGGTGACAGTTGAGGGAAGAGGAGACTTCATGAGGGAGGTCTTTCAGCAGGGCTGATGGAATGGCCCATCTCTCCCTCTCATCTTCCATGTCTATCCTTACCTTTCCAAAACCTCATGGCTGCTTATATTATCTGTTCAAAGAGGAAGAAAAACAACAACAATTATTATTTTGTCTCTGGCAATGTTGTAAGAGGGGCAAGATGGGGAAAGAAGCCCATGAGTCGGGTGAGAAGCAGCCTGCCAGGCCCCATTTGTATGAGTTTGGAGAGGAGATACCAAACTTGCAGCTCCTCTCTATACCAACATTGCCCCGGCTGCTAGGAGGGATTGTGAAGGACAGAGCTGCAATTGCAGCTCAGTTTGTCATTTCTGTTGTCATGGCAGCTTTGGGTCCACATACACAGTGGGCTGATGACCGATATGGGCCTAGATTTATTATGGGATAAAGGTGTTGGGGATGAGGTAAAAAGTGAAGACCTGAGGTAAATATGTTCAAAGTCATATTATTGGCATATAAGGCCCTAAACAACTTGGGACCAGGCTAACTGAAGGAGCGCCTTGACCCATATCTACCTGCCCACGTCTTTTAAATTATTTTAGCCCTTACTGAAACTGTTTTTTTAATGCTGCTTTTATGTATTATCTTTATCTGTTTTTAGTATTTTGTGTCGCCATACTTATAATTGATCATTTTGTTTTTGTTTGTAGTGACGCCATCTTGGGAAAATGCATTTTTTTAAAGGGTAGGATAAAAAAAATCCCAAACCAACCAACCACCCTGCACTTGTTGGATTTTTCTCTGCTACAGAGCAATTAAATACATCAGATAAAACTCTGTCAGTAATGAATTGGCAACCCTAATTTAGACCTTTCCCCCCCTACTTGTTTATTGCAGTCTGCATTTTGCTAAAACAGCCTTTTTAAATATAGATAGATAGATAGATAGATAGATAGATAGATAGATAGATAGATAGATAGCTGGGGCAGGTGAGTACTCTTGTTCATGTTTTCAGGAAGGTAATTTTTTTTTCTACTCCTACGCTGCCACAAAAAATATACCACTTCAGCAGTGTGTTGTTGTCAGAAACTAGGCCTGTATCAAAGGTGAGAAGCTGTTAGTTTCACCCACACTTATAAATTGTCTGGTTAGATCAGAATAGACACTGCTACCTTGCTCTTCTGATTGTGAGTTGGGATTCCAAAAGTGGGCCACACACCTGACTTAATAACACCATAACTATTTTTGTTAATTTTTTTTAAGACACGGGGCTCATCTACACCAAGCAGGATATTCCACTATGAAAGCGGTATATAAAAAGTAGGAGCCACACTACTGCTTTACAGTGGTATTGAAGTGCACTGCAGGATCTACACTACTACTTTATAGTGGTGCTGAAGTATACTGACAACTGCTGGGGCCCATGACACATCTACACCAAGCAGGATATAACACTATGAAAGTGGTATGAAAGCAGTATATGGTATGTGTCAATGGCCCCCAACAATTGTCAGTGTACTTCAATACTGCTGTAAAGCAGTCGTGTGGCTCCTGCCTTTTATATACTGTTTTCACAGTGGAATATCCTGCTTGGTGTAGATGAGCCCAAGGGGAAAGACAGAAAGGTGGTCAGAAGAGAAGGCAGCAGGATAAAGGCACAGGACAAATTCAGATAGTATGGTCATCATATCATGGGGTTCATGGTCACCCATACTCCCCTGCACTCTCTCCAGTGCCCCACCCTCCCTGAACTTTCTCATTCTCTTCCCCACTTACTGGTTCTCAGTAACTATTAATGGCTACGAACTATTCACAGTGACATTATTGTTTTATTATGATTTTATTAGAATGTAAGCCTATGCAGCAGGGTTTTGCTATTTTATTGTTTTACTCTGTACAGCACCATGTACATTGATGGTGCTATATAAATAAATAAATAAATAAATAAATAAATAAATAAATAATAACAGCTAACTCGGTCAAAATTTGTGTCACCTGGCTAAATCCAGGCTAAACAATCACACTGGCTCCTCTATAAACAGGATGGTTCAAGTTCATGAGATGACAGTCATGTTTCTCTTGTGGCTTCAAACATCTCTTTGTAAGCCTTGACTGACAACGAAGTCATGAAATTGTTGAAAGAAAAATTACAGAAATGTTAGATGCTTAAGGATCATGTACTTTTTTTTATAGAAGTAAATAACCTGCAACTCAAAATGTTTATAAATGCATCATGTTGCTACGAGTATAGCAACCTGCAGAATTTACTGTTTCTTTAGTCTCTCTCTCTTTCTCTCTCTCTCTCTCTCAAAAAAAAAAGTTTTTTAAAAAGTAACTGACAGCCAGTATTTTAAAGATAAGGTAAGATGAGCTACTGCAAATCATAATTTGCTTCCAAACCAGAACTGGAAACCATGAACTGGATTTTTTTAGTTCTGATTTGGACATTGGAGAAACTCTTCTGGGTTTGAGAAATTATCATTTGCCTAATTCAGATGACAAATGGCACATTACAGTTACTATGAACTAGGAGGTGAGGCAGGGGATTAGGTCTATGGTTTAGGCATAACAACCAAACGCCGTGTGCCCCAGCAATGAAGAAGGATGCACAAAAAGGGAGAAAAAAGAAGAGAGAAGTAAAGATACTGCAGTAGCCTTCTTCAACTTGGTGCCTTCCAGATATATTGGACTACAACTCCCATAATCCCCAGCACATCTGGGCAGCACCAGGTTGCAGAAGGCTGTGCTACAGGATTAGAAAAGAGTAAAACTGGGTCTTATATTATGCCCTGAGTTAACGGTAAATCCTGAGATTGAAAATGTTGAGGATAAATGTATGCCAGGTTAGGATGAGGATGAGGGTAGCCACTTGTGTGTAAAGAGCTCTGCCACTGCCCACCCCCCCCCCAATTCATTGGCTTAGGTTCCTTTTGCCTCTGAAATAACCAAATGAAACAAATGTAAGAAAACCTTCAGCAATGGGCAGCACCAAAGCCAGCGACTGCTGCTTTAAGTATTCATTTTACTTGGCAGGGTGTGCTGTTGAATGCACAACCAGCCAGACTATGCCTTTGTGAGTGCTGAAACCGAGGGAAAACAGGATTTTAACAGCTACCATTAAAAGCCATTATAGAATGGCTAAAAGGCATGTTTAAAAAATGCTGGCAAAGGATAGAAAGATGATGAAATGCTCTGGAGCACCCTTCTTCAACCTGGAGCTCTCTAGATATTTGTGACCAACTCCCATCTGCCCCAGGCAGCAGGCCAATGGCAAGGAATGCTGGGAGTTGTAGTCCAAAACAGATAGAAGAGGCTCTACTTTTCAGAATATTCCATGTGTAGAGGGGCAACTGAAACTCTCTTTCCTTGCACATTTACACCCTTATGAAATGTCTGAATAATGTTCTAGAATTTAGAAACATCAGAAGGTACAATGCGAAGGGCAAAATCCCCCTATAATCCATCATACCCATGTGTTTGTGGTATTAACTTATCAGTAATATAGGATGACACCATGGGCAGTGGATCCCATGCCTGTGTGTGTGTGTGTGCGCAGAGGGTGGATGAGAGATGCCAGGACAACAACAGACAATCCAAAGAAACAAGGGGCTGGATTAACTCCCTTATGAAAAGAGTTTACCATGTTTGGGACAGTTTAGCAAAGAAAAAGGGCTTCCTTCACATTTTTTCACAAGAATATTTCAATGATGGCCTCTGTTCAGATGCTGTAAAAACATCCTCTCTGACCTGGACCCATCTACATGGAGATGTTTTCTTAGACGATTCAATTTAAAACCAGATTTTCGGCATTTAGGATCTGCTCCCCCATGGCACACTTTGCCAGCTAATGCGATGTATAACCTGGGGGAAAGCTCTGCCGCCGGGCAAAGGCCAGGAAGAGAAAACACATTATTTTGCGCGTATGTGGGCAGAGTGACACATCAGCAAGTATTTGGCAAAGGAGAGAACTGGGAAAGCAGGTGGAGAGAGACTAAGGCCATGGCTAGACCTACCCAGTCTAGTGCGATGGAGGGAGTATGATTTGTGACATGGTTATCGCGAGATCTCCCCCTCTGTCTGCACGTGGCATGCGGCATCCTAGGAGGAAAAGAATGTCATGCCCGCCATTTTGTTTTTTGTTTTTAAAGAGGAAGGAGCGCACGAGTGCTTGAACTGCAAATGTGAGTGTTTGGTGTGTGTGGTTTTTTTTTTTAAAAAAAATCCCCCGCTCCCCCAACCCACCCCCGATGGGCACAGAGCCTCTGTGCCTGGCTCCCGGCTCCTCACGAGGAGCTGGGACAACCCGCAACACCCATCCACATGTTCCACAGTCTCGGGATCATCCTGAGCGGGCTGAAAGGGTAGGGCAATATCCCGGGCCAAGGGAGGGATATTCATGTGAATGCACAGGTACAATCCTGGGGCGATCCCTGGGATATCGCCCCGTCTTGCTATGCTCTAATTGAAGACAAGATAATTTACTTCTGAGTAGACGTGACTTACAGAGGCTATCCACACTGAGCAGTGCAAGATGTGTGTGTTATGCACAGAATCTCACCTCCACTCCATAAATGTGATGCAGTGAATGACAAAGCGATTCCTAATTCCCCACCCCTCTCTCCAGTTCAGTTGAACACAATGTGATTTACTTCCAAGTAAATGTGTCTCACGGAGGCTATCCTTGCTGATTTTTTTTTTTAAAAGTCATCCCAAAAGCAATTTCCATTTCCACACCTCTCTCCCCCATGCTGTGTAAGTGTAGCTGAAGACAATGTGAATTATTTCCGAATAGATGCAAAAATATGATCTTGGTCAGAGGAGGGTGGAGTCAATGAGGAAGAGGTTAACTTCTCTCCTCCGAAGGGTCCACCCTTTGCTGGAAGCAAACTTTGTTTTTATCTTTTCCTGCTCAGGCCTGCGCTCCCTTTGCAACTTATCCCTTTGCAACTTTGCATAATGGTGGCTGCAGATTCAGTGAGCAAGGGCCTTCACAACTTCTGTCCTTCGTTTGTCATTTCCCAAGAGATCGAGGATTTCTAACTAATTTCCCAGAAATGCTATGGCCCTTGTTCAGTACTGCATTTCCTCTCTTTTGCATAAATATCCACCCTAGCGATGGAGACCCACTTGAGAAAAAATAATCAGTCCTGGACATATCCATATTTATGGATAGAGAATGGCAGACTGCTTTAAAAATGCTGAAAATACTAATTGATGGGAGATACTAGCTTTAGTAAGATGTGGGCCATGGACAATAAATGTAAAATAAATTGCTGCCCTGGTTTTGTGACACTTTATTAAAAGATTAATTATGAAGGCAAAGGTACAGTCAGGGGCCTGGCCATGTTTTGTTTATCATTATCCCATTGACTTGTGGTTGTTATTGCAGGAGGGAAAGAATATTGCTGTGCTCCAAAAAAGAATGTAGGTCTAAAACACACACAAATGGAAGAAACTTAGAATCTGTGACTGTGGTACATTGATATTTACAATTTATGAGCTGGCTTCCACACTGATTCACTAGAACTCTGCATCTAAATCCAACTTGGATGGCCACTTACACATCAAAACTTTTACAAATAAAGAGGATATGCATCACCAAAAAAGAGCACAGATTTGCACAAAATTTGCATATGTTTATTTATTTTATTACATTTATATCCCACCCTTTTTCCTCCAAGGAACCCAAGGCAGCATACATAATCCTCCTCTCCATTTTATCCTCACAACAACAACCCTGTGAGGTAGGTTGGGCTGAGAATCTGCGACTGGCCCAAAGTCACCCAGTGGGTTTCCATGGCTGAGTAGGGACTAGAACCCGGATCTCCCGACTTCCAGTCCAACACTCTAGCCACTACACCACACTGGCTAAGGGTGGTGTTGGTGTATAAATATAGTTGCAAATCTGGAAATAATTAGAATGTAAATACAACTACACCTCACCATAGTGGGGACTTCTGCACCTGCTCGGTTTGCGGTCCAGCTTCCTTCATGACCTCTGCTACCCTCTTTTCTTATGGTCCTTTATCTTTAAACAGGACTTGGACTGAGTAGCCCTTAAAATAGAGGACTGTCCTCTGTAAAGTAGGTCACATGGCCACCCTATGCCACAACTCTGCACCTAGACAATCCAAATCCTTGCAAGCATGGAATTAGTTTGTTATTTTGCACAATGCATTTCTCTCTCTCTCTCTCTCTCTCTCTCTCTCTCTCTCTCTCTCTCTCTCTCTCTCATTTAGATTTTTGGTTGTTTCCAAGAACTGAGAAGGGAAAGAGATTTTTGAGAGCACATGAACCAAGAGGTGTATTTTAACAAGGTCAGGGGACCATGAGGAAAGTCAACATATTGCGTGGAGTACTGGCTGAAGCCCTCGCTCTTTCAACTGCATTGTAGAATCAGGTAACCTCCAGTTGTAAGATTATAATAGACATTGCCTGTGGATCACCTCTAAGGGACACTAAGGGACAATTTACATGGCCATTTGCTGCAGGAAAAGTCTTACCTGTGCTGCGTTCCAGCCATTTCAGTCTGTGCCAAACTGATTGTGTGCACACTCTACCAGGATTTGATGTAAGGACTCAAAGCTTAATTCAGACTAACAGCCTGCAGTTAGTCTTTCTCTAGTGCCTGTAAAAGCTCACCAGTGGCCTACTGAAGGCATCAGTACATGAGGCTTTTATTGTACGCTTGTGACTGATTACTCATAGAAGTTTGCTGGTCCTTTACACAATGTTGTCAACCTCCAGGGCCTCTCCCGTACTTTATCATCTTTATCCCAGTTTTTTTTTTTAGATAGGGGAAAGTCTGGCATTTTGTAAGAAAGGCTGCAATGGCTGTGTGTACTCCCGCAATTCCACTACACCACAGTGAACTCTGGTGGACGTATGATGAAATATATAGAACTTGCAGAGAAAGGATATCCCCCTAAAAAAGCATGTGTAAGGAGCCGATCTTAATCCCGCAAAGAATCTGGAAGTGGAAGCCCCAGTAAAGATGTGGGATAAAACCTGGTGTAGAGAAGCTCAAAGTTCTAACCAATGTTCTTTCTTTGCAACTCAAGGGTGTGAAGCAATCCCTCAGTGGTTCTGTCTAGCTAAACTTTTTGCAAATTGATCTCAGAGTTGTGAAAATGTTCTAGGTTTAGCAGAAAAGAGATCCCTTTCTGGGAACCTGCATGGTCTGATCTGCTTGAGGCATTTGTTTCCCTCACCACTGTAGTCCCTGGTGTGCCCCATAGGACTCTGGAGCAGATTCGGGGGGCTGTGTGTGTGGGGGGAGAAGAGCATGGGAACTTCCACTCCTCTCGGACGTCCACGCACACAATATCAAATTTAGCCCCAGATTAATGCATGAATCACAGTGCAGTTATCCTTCGGATTTTGCACTTCTAATTTTGCAATGTAGTTCTTGGCTCAAACCTCCCCCTCAAACCCCCCCATAAATGGGTATTTTGGGATAAAATTGGTTCAAAAGTGCATATTTTGAGAAAAAATACATTTAGAGATGCACATTTTGTTTTGTTTTTCTGTTGGCTTCCCTACTTTTCTCACTAGAGGGGAAACACACAGACACACACACAGACACACACGTAAGTGCTCTGCAATAACTACTGAAGGAAAATGAACACATTTTCCAAATGACTGCCGTTGAATTCAATTACTGGTGAGGTTGCACGTGCTATTAAAGGGTCTGAATATTAAGTTGAATGTGCATAACAATAGATTTCTGATTAGGGAATGGTTCGTGAGTGTGGAAGCTCTTTTCAAATAAACCCTTTGAAAATTCTAACTAGCACAAGGCAAACAGGACTCGTGCGTGCAAGGATTTTTGGGGGGAGAAAAATCGTATTTCATATTTAAATATCTTGCCTATGTAAATTTGATAGGATGACTTCAAGATCTTTTGGTTTGATATAAAATAATTTAAATAATGGAGTTAGTTTTATAAACTAGAATTTTGTTACAAGAAGAAAACCTCCAAGTGATTATTATGTCTAAAGGTCCAATATGAACACTGTGTATTATGGTCAGCCAGGTGTGTTACAATGCAATCCATTCACCCCTGTTTTGGTAGTTTCAGGAAAGAAGCAAATGCAGGAGATTTGTGGAATCCCCAGGTGGGCTCCTATTAGGCAGCTAATGATGTGGCAGTCATGTACAGGGACACCAGGATTCTCTGCCCTGGCCCAGGTTGCTCCTGACACTGACCACACCTGGCTGATGGTCTGCATTTGGCTTGACGATAGCAAGTTATATCCAGCTTTTGGATCAACAATATTGAATTAAACTAATGCAGGCTTGTGCATCCTGTGATTGCAGGGGTGGGGGGTGGGGATGATCAGGGCCGACCCAAGACTTTCTGCTGTCTGAGGTAGAGCAGCAAATGGTGCCCCGCCAAAGTCTTGGTGCAAAGTATCCAAGTCAAGTCAACTTATTTTGGCACCTGAGGCCGAAGATCCCACAAGTGCACCTCCACATCCCTGTCTGCAAAATACAACAATAATAAATTAAATAAACAGAATGTTCCAAGTGTGGTCACATCATAGGTTTGTATAAAGACATGATATTGGCAGTTTTATTTTCAGTTCCTTTCCTAATGATCCTTACTATGCAATTTGTTATTTTCACAGCAGTTGCACACTGGTTTGACATTTTCATCAAGCTACCCATCACAACCCCAAGTCCATTTTATGATCAGTTGCCACCAGTTCAGAACCCCTTCACCTTTATGTGAAGTTAGGATTTTTTGCACCAATGTGCATCATTGTACACTTCCTAACACTGAACCACATTTGTCATTTTAATACAATTTCCCCAATTTGGAGAGATCTTTTTGGAGCCTTTCACTGTCCCCTTTCTTCTTCTTTTAATCAGAAATTTTGGCCAACTTACTACTCACCCTTATCTCCAGATCATTTATGAACAAGTTAAAAAGCACAGGTACCAATACAGAACCTTGGGGACTGCTACTGTTTACAAACTGTTTGAAAACTGTCCATTTATTCCTACTCTCTGCTTCCTGTTCATTAACTGATTGATAAGAGGACCTCTCCTCTTATCCCATGACTGCTAAGTTTGCTTAGAAGTCTGTGGTGAGGGACTTTGGGCTCATCTACACCAAGAAGATATTCCACTATGAAAGTGGTATATAAAAGGCAGGAGCCACACTACTGCTTTATAGTGGTATTGTAGTGCACTGACAACTGTTGGGGCCCATTGACAGATACCATATACCACTTTCATAGTGTTATATTTTGCTTGCTATAGATGTGTCAATGGGCCCCAACAGTTGTCAGTGCACTTCAATACCGCTATAAAGCAGTAGCGTGGTTCCTGCCTTTTATATACTGCTTTCATACCACTTTCATAGTGGAATATCCTTCTTGGTGTAGATGAGCCCTTTGTAAAAGTCTCTTGAAAGTCCAAGTAAACAATGTCTACCATATCCCGTATCCACATGCTTGATGACCCTCTCAAAAAGTCTAAATAGTTAGTGAGACCGGATTTATGTTTGGAGAAGCCATATGAATTCTTCTTCAGTAGACTTGTCCTTCTATAAACTTGATAATTTTATCTTTAATCATGTTTTCCACCATTTTACCCAGAACAGACATTAAACTAACCAACCTATAATTTCCTGGATCCCCCCTAGATCCCTTTTTTTTAAAAAAAATGGTGTTAGATTCGCCACTTTCCAGTTCTCTAGTACCAGGGCCGATCTTAGAGCTACATTACATATTTTTGTTAGAAGGCCAGCAAATTCACACTTGAATTCTTTAAGAATTCTCATGTAGACACCACCTGGACCCAGTGATTGATTTGTTTTCAGCTTGTCAATAACATCTAGAACATCATCTCTTGTCATTGCTATTACCTCAGTTATTTAAACTCCCTTCCTGAAAATATTGGTTCAGGCTTGGGTATCTGTCCTCCATCAGTTGTAGTGAAGAGAGACATGGCTGCCTCATTATGCCTAATCCTTATCACCTAGGCCTAATCCACATCACCATTCTTGTCACTAATCCTTCAAGTGTCTCCACTGCTGGTACAATTCTGGGCGTTGCTACAGTTACCCACAAAACTGTTCATAGCTGGTAATGGCTTCCATGATGAAATGCAGCCACTCAAGTGCAGTATTGTAAACTCTGACGTTAAGTCACAATGGGTTGAGTCACAGAGTCATGGAATACGTTAGTGCTATATAAAGACACAATTACACATCAGTGTCTAATTGTTTCAACACCAAATTCCAAGAGTCAATTTGGTATGAAAGTGAATGAACTTTTTTGATGGAATATGAAGGTGTTCCCCCCCCCCCATGGCAAAAATGAATAGATTATTTTGGTCCACTCCTTCAGAGACTATATATGTCCCAGCCTATATCTTTTATCTTTTTAAAAGTCCACTTTTGTTGTTGTTTTGTTAATCTAGCAATGACACTTCCCTAACAAAGCTTCAGAGTAAAGAGGCCCTGGAAGGAATGGAGCAGGGACAAAAGAGCAGAGACAGAAATAGGAACCCCAATTTAAATGTTTTGACAGCCCAGTCAAAACAGAGAATCGCCTCAGGTCCCTGTGCACTTTAACCTCAGCTGTCTGTGAGACTTACATTCCCCTGAGGTCTGGCCCTCTGAAACACGGAATGTACTAATAAATTCCCTAATAAATTCTCGTAGCTACCAAAAAGAAAACAACCAACAGCAAATGGAGGGAACAGATATGAAGAGTGAGGTTTAAAAAGTGAGTTCGCCTAGTTGGTGTACTAGTAGATAACAAAAGCTCATAATGATATGTTTCATTTT